>NC_039366.1:174042264-174069180 GCF_003573695.1 Papaver somniferum
TATACAGTTGGCATTCCAGATTTTCAATCCTTTTAATTAAGACTTCCTTTTCAAGTTGAAGTATTTCTGAGGAAGTAAGATTGTTTATCATGGAATAATCAGGACTGTTAGGAGGACACACGTGATTATCAGCAAATAGATTAAGAGAACCTTCATAGATTTCATCCTCAGGACAATAGTAAAGAGTAGTCATCCATGCTTTAGTTATCTCGCTTTTCTCCGTATTAGGATGAATAGAAGCATTGTGAACACTTCTATAGCACTTGAAACTAGAATTGTTGACACAGTTTTTCTGAACTTTTGTATTGATTGACCGAGTTTTCTTTTGAGACTTTCTTTTCCTATGTCTAAGGAATTTCTTAAGCTGTTGTATAAACAATGACAAGGTCGAATGAAAGAAATTCTCATTACTTTTATCAGTCAATTTAGAACGTCGAGACTTACGGTCAGATGCAGCAACATGATTGCTAAACTGATGACTTTTCTCTCTTTGTTTAAGTTCAAGATCGAAAATTTTCAACTTTCCAACAAGAGTATTTCTGGATAGTATATCAATGTTATTTCCCTCTACGATGGCATGCTTCTTAGAGTCGTATCTAGATGGCGGCGATCTGAGAATTTTCATCACAATGTCCTTCTCAGGAATAGTCTTACCCAATGCAAAAGATGCATTACAATTTCAGAAACTTTGTGATTAAACTCATCAAATGTTTCTTCATCTGCCATACGAAGGTTTTCCCAGTCGGAATTAAGGTTTTGAAGCCTAGCTTCCTTTTCACTAGAGTTACCTTCGAATACGGTTTCTAAGATATCCCATGCATTTAGACCTCGTGCAATTTGACACATGGTGCTGAAGATTTTGGGTAATGGCATTCAAACTGTCGGAAATTTTGCTTTGCAATATTTATCTCGGCAGGGGTATATTCACTAATAGGCTTAGGAACGTTTACATCTCCAACTGCCACGACGAGAGCATTATAGCCATAACAACATATACCCATGATTGAAAATCACGTGCTTGAAGAAAATCTCGCATAGTAATTTTCCACCATAAGTAATTAGAGCCATCGAAGACTGGTGGTACGTTAATTGAGATAGCACCTATGTCCATAGAGTCAGATTGCTACAAACACAGACTTGTGAGGTCTTGAACGTGTTTGCCTGCTCTGATACCAAATGAAAAGGTGGGGGTACAACAACCACACCCAATATTTCGATTAGCAATCTGTATGGACAAACTCCAATATACTTTCTAGAGAATCAACTAGACAGTCAGACTCAATCTAGATAAAAAGTATATCAAAGATTTTATATCTCAATCTCTCGATTTGATATATACTCAAGCAAATAGAAATCTGCGAGTCTTTATCAAATACTAGAGAGATAACTTGGATGGTACCAAAGACCAATATCCAAGTGTCAATCAATTTAAATCAACAACCAAAAGGTTGGATATTCTAATTGATTGAACAACACACAACCTGTGATATTTCAATTATATAACAAAATATAATGCGGAAAAGAAATAACACAGACACCAGAATTGTGTTAACGAGGAAACCGCAAATGCAGAAAAACCCCGGGACCTAGTCCAGATTGAACACACACTGTATTAAGCCGCTACAGACACTAGCCTACTCCAAATTAACTTCGGTCTGGACTGTAGTTAAACCCCAATCAATATCACACTGATCCAAGGTACAATTATGCTCCTACGTGTCTGATCCCAGCATGATACTACATACTTTATTTCCTTAGATGATCTCACCCACAACTAAGAGTTGCTACGACCCAAAGTCGAAGACTTTAATAAAAAAATTTGTATCACACAGAAAAGTCTACGGTAATAGATAAATCTGTCTCCCACGAATATACCTACGAGTTTTGTTCCGTCTTTTGATAAATCAAGGTGAACAGGAACCAATTGATAAACCGAACTTATATTCCCGAAGAACATTCTAGTATTATCAATCACCTCACATTAATCCTAATCGACGCAGCGAAAAAGGATATTATGGAATCACAAACGATGAGACGAAGTGTTTGTGATTTCTTTTATATCTTGCCTATCAGAGATATCAATCTCAAGCCAATTATTACAATTGTACTCGTACGATAGAAACAACAAGATCAGATCACACAACTACGAGAAAGTAGTATCGCTCTGGCTTCACAATCCCAATGAAGTCTTTAAGTCGTTAACCTGGTTTAGAAGAAGAAACCAAAGGTTAAAGGAGAATCGAATTTATCTTAGCAAAACTAGTATCACACAGAAGGTGTGGGGATTAGGTTTCCCAGTTGCTAGAGTTCTCCCTTATATAGTCTTTCAAATCAGGGTTTGCAATCAATGTTAGCTTGGTAACAAAGCATTCAATATTCACCGTTAGATGAAAACCTGATTTAGATTCAAGCTAATATCTTTCAACCGTTAGATCGAAAACTAGCTTGTTACACACAAATGAAATGCACGTTTCTAGTCTTGTGTAACTGTACCCAAACTTGTACATTTGTTGGTTCAACAATAGTCAACCAAATGGTTAGCCATATGATCACTTTCATATCAACCATATTCTTCTTCACTATAACTAGTTCAAGGGAATCAAATGAACTAGTTAGAGAGTTGTTCAATTGCAAGAAAACCCTATGTAACTACATAAGACACAATCGAAGCAAAAACGATTTGATTCACTCGAATCGGTTCATGAACTATATAGCCACGGTTTGCATTTGCACTTCTTAGTTTATATAAGAATAAGTTCACAAACATCGTTTTTAGATATAACCTACTCAATTCGCGGACTGGGTTCGCGGACTTAAGCTCCCGGATGGAGTTCACAAACTCCAGCATAAATTCCCGGGACAAGAACTCCCGCCAGTTCGCGGACTGAGTTCGCGGACTTGGCTCACGCCACCATGCCGGTTTTCTTGATCAACAAAGTTCGCAAACTTCGGTTCAAGGAATAAGGATTTATACATATATGTGTTTCCACAACAATGCTTATATCCTCCAATGGTTATATAATCTAAACTCTCATTTCAATCATTGGAACATTCTTAGAGGACGTTGATATTCTATAGTTGTTATTCACAAACTATTTTTCGTCAAAGTAAGCAATTTCCAAAGTGATTGAAACTTGTAATGACTTTCGTCACTAGATAAAGATGAACTTGGTTAAAGCGAAAGCTTACCAACACATATTTCGAGAAATAGATAAGCGAGATAAACTCGGCTCGAAATAGAAAATGTGTATAATCTAAGTCTATATAGCAAAACGACTTTTGTCTCAAGATAGGAGATAAATAGACTTTTGAGTGATATATAAGTTCAAGTCTCCACACACCTTTTAGTCGATGAAGATCCACCGGTTCCTTGAGTAGTCCTTCGTCTTGTATGATGATTGCCATGGAGTTTTTGAACTCAACTACACTTTTTATCCTAGTCTGAGACCTTAGCTATAGTAAACTAGAAATCAAGACTTATAGTTTTTATCACTAACATTGACAAACATGCTTGAGATAGAAACGCATGCGAGTTCGACCGAGCAATGCTCTAACAATCTCCCCCTTTGTCAATTTTACTGACAAAACTATCAATACATTTGGAATACAAAAAATAAATAAATTAACTTTTGTAGCTCCTATTACATACGCCTAATCTTCAACATTACTTGAAATCTTCGTCACTTCCAAGTACTCCAATGATCCCAAAGGTTGTAAGTTCAGCATCATCGTTGTTGAAAATCCATAGCTATAACAACGAGAAAACAAGAGTTCTCAATCATTGTTATACAGTGTCATAGTATCATTACACAGCGTCAAAGTTCAATTGTATCACAACTTCAACAAAAATACTATGGTGATATGTATCACTCCTCCTTAGTCAATACTCCATCTCACATGAAAACCACCCCCCCTTACATAATGATCCGAAAACCATATGTATTTTTAGTGTGAACTACATATTAATTCTCCCCCTTTTTGTCAATAAAATTGGCAAAAGTACAAGAACGGGATCCTAATGAAATTTCCGAAAGAGACATTTCTTGACCAAAAGAAAGCAAAAATATATCATCTTATTTAGATGCAATCATAAAGTCGAAGCTAAATGCATGCATCAAGGAGTTTGTAAAGATACAAGATAACCCCTATAATATTCCACCGCCACACTCTCCACAAAGATTTGGCAATTAAGCACAAGTTCAATTAAGAATTCTCCCCCATAAAATGTCATTCCCGAAAGAACAACAAGAGCGACCTTAATTTCGAATGAAAAGAAGGATTTTATTGGACATAACAAATCACATACAAGTATGAATTTGAATCCAAAAAATTCAATTAAACTAACCACAAGAGAACCCATGATTAATTTAATCGACAAATCCTCAACATAAGTGAACTTATGGAGACTTAAAAACATACAATTAGATTAATCACAAGAGAACACATAATTAATCTAATCGAAATACACAACCAAACTAATCACAAAAGTAATCAATTTAATTGGTCATGCTCGACATAAGAAAACTTACGGAGCAACAACTAAATAACCAAACAAGATGATTAATTTAGTTGAATATGCTCGACATAAAGTACCTCACGGAACAACAACATAGCTAATCATAAAAATAATCAACTTGGTCGTTTAGTGCTCAACATAAGACACTTTACGGAGCCTCACAGTAATACATAAAATATGGATCAGTGAAGATCAATACTACGGAATACACAAGGATTCATTCTATTTTCCATCACTATTCGCATAACGACATTCAATAGACATAAGCCTTGAAAACAAAAGATTTTAACCTATATTCCATCAATAATTGACATAATAGGCTTAACTTTTGTATTTGTCAAAAATATATTCATTCTTTTATCAATACATGCATATCGACATACGAAAGACTTTACTTTTGACAAGGTATGGGACAATCATAGTTCACCGACGTAAACACACATATCCCATAAAAAAATTGCAATATATAAAACCATAAAGATTAATACTGCAAAAATCATCTTCCAAACAAATTTAGAGTTTAAACCAATAAATCTAAAAACGAGAAGATGAAAACGTTGGACATAGCTATGTGTAATCACAATAATTGCTATTCCAAACACTAGTTATTTTTCTAACAAAAAATGGAAGATTTACTAGGAAAATAAACTCCTATAAAGCATTTCACTTACTTTGAATAGTCTTCTCATATTCTCTGTATTCATCAAGCTCATCTTCGATCAGATCAATTCTGGACTCCAGATGATCCATCTTTTCTTCAAGTTTTTTGGAAGAAGTTTCAAGTTCACTTTTTAGGGAACGAACTTGTTCCAAAACAAGATTCATGGTTAATGAGAGCTTATCAAAATGAGAAACAGAGACGTTCCCGTCCAGAGAAGATCCGTGAAGATCAGGGCTCATCGCATTATCAGAAGAATCAAACCGTATCTTCTTAGATGGAAAGAGAACAGTCCAAACATCACTTTCCTTGTTTGAAAGACTTGAAGAGGACATGATGGAAGAGATATATGAAATGTTTATGCAAAGGAGAAAAACTTCATTTAAAGAGGAACTGAGGATAAGGGATAAATATCCAAAATAACCTTTGACCAAAACCCTAAATGATTATCCTCAAAACGAGTCTTAAGAAGAAAATCCTTTTGAAAACAAAATAGTTCTAGGCTAAAACAATAACAGAAATATCTTATCACAACCCTCTTGAAGATCATGATTTTTGTCTAAGAGGGATAGACAAGAATCATTAAAACAATATTACAAACTGTAATTGTTCCAATCCTCTGCAGGACTGGGTAACTTCTTTCGCGGGGATGAAGTATTTGGTATACTTTGTTTCTGTCTTGTTTTAAGAAAGAAGAGTTATTTACTTCATCCTTTCTTTCTTTTAGCACAGATTTAAATACCTTGATTGTTGATTTTCGTAAACTATGCATTCTTTTTGAAATCTCTTTTACAAAAGATGAGAGTTTTGCACGAGATTTCTTTTTCTTCTTCTGCAAACAACGTTTGACAGAGGAGTACTTTTCCTGTTTCAAGGTGTCACAGGTTTTACGATGATCCTGATGATCACATGAGGAAATCTTGAGATTAGATAAATCCTTGTGATCTTCTGTATAATTTTTGTCGTCAGGGTGACTTAAGAATGATATAGAATCGGGAGAAATTTGCTGGCAGTACAAGGTCGTCTTGTAAGAATCACGATTGTTCATCTCCAATTTTAAGTTATACAGTTGGCATTCCAGATTTTAAATCCTTTTAATTAAGACTTCCTTTTCAAGTTGAAGTATTTCTGAGGAAATAAGATTGTTTATCATGGAATAATCAGGACTGTTAGGAGGACACACGTGATTATCAGCAAATAGATTAAGAGAACCTTCATAGATTTCATCCTCATGACAATAGTAAAGAGTAGCCATCCATGCTTTAGTTATCTCGCTTTTCTCCGTATCAGGATGAATAGAAGCATTGTGAACACTTCTATAGCACTTGAAACTAGAATTGTTGACATAGTTTTTCTGAACTTTTTTATTGATTGACTGAGCTTTCTTTTGAGACTTTCTTTTCCTCTGTCTAAGGGTTTTCTTAAGCTATTGTATAAACAGTGACAAGGTCGAATGAAAGAAATTCTCATTACTTTTATCAGTCAATTTAGAACGTCGAGACTTACATTCAGATGCAGCAACATGATTGCTAAACTGATGACTTTTCTCTCTTTGTTCAAGTTCAAGATCGAAAATTTTCAACTTTCCAACAAGAGTATTTCTGGATAGTATATCAAGGTTATTTCCCTCAACGATGGCATGCTTCTTAGAGTCGTATCTAGATGGCAGCGATCTGAGAATTTTCATCAAAATGTCCTTTTCAGGAATAGTCTTACCCAATGCAAAAGATGTATTAACAATTTCAGAAACTTTGTGATTAAACTCATCAAATGTTTCTTCATCTGCCATACGAAGGTTTCCCAATCGGAATTAAGGTTTTGAAGCCTAGCTTCCTTTTCACTGGATTTACCTTCGAATACGGTTTCTAATATATCACATGCATCTTTAGATCTCATGCAATTTGACACATGGTGCTGAAGATTTGGGTAATGGCATGTATAATGGCATTCAAACCGTCAGAATTTTGCTTTGCAACATTTATCTCGGCAGAGGTGTATTTACCAATAGGCTTGGGAACGTTTACATCTCCAACTGCTACGACGGGAGCATTATAGCCATAATAACATATACCCATGATTGAAAATTACGTGCTTAAAGAAGCATAGGAGTTTTCCATCATAAGTAATTAGAGCCATCGAAGACTGGTGGTACGTTAATTGAAATAGCACCTCTGTCCATAGAGTCAAATTGCTACAAACACAGACTTGTGAGGTCTTGAACGTGTTTGCCTGCTCTGATACCAAATGAAAAAGTAGGGGTACGACAACCACACCCAATATTTTTCTTAGCAATCTGTATGGACAAACTCCAATTTACTTTCTAGATAATCAACTAGACAGTCAAACTCAATCTAAATAAAAAGTATATCAAAGAGTTGATATCTCAATCTCTCGATTTGATATATACTCAAGCAAATAGAAATCTGCAAGTCTTTATCAAATACTAGAGAGATAACTTGGATGGTACCAAATACCAATATCCAAGTGTCAATCAATTTAAATCAACAACCAAAAGGTCGGATATTCTAATTGATTGAACAACGCACAACCTGTGATATTTCAATTATATAACAAAATATAATGCGAAAAAGAAATAACACAGCCATCAGAATTTTGTTAACGAGGAAACCGCAAATGCATAAAAACCCTGGGACCTAGTTGATAGACGCATTTATGTGTCTAATTTGTCCCAATTGTTTATATTGTTAGTGCTCGATTTTGTACTTATTTGGTTATTTTATGTCTTTGTAGGTGTTTTTGGAGAAATAAGCTTTTGCGGCGAAATTGGCTCAAAATGTGGCATTTGAACCTCCGTAGATAACGTACCAGAAGCACCCCAGAAGTATGTTGGAAGCACCCCAGAAATACCCCGGAGGAACCCTGAAAAAGTGCTGAAAATATCCCAGAAAAATTACTATTTGCACCCAAGGGGAAAGTGTTATTCGGACTCTCACTATGGATAAGGGGTAACCCAATTCGGACATGTGCTAAAGGGACACCAGAACTGGATAAGGGGGAGGTCACCTTCACCGTTTGAAAACAAATTTTGGCGGGAAAATTTTCTTTCACCAGACAGATTTAGGGTTGGATTTTCGGACGAGTTTTAATGAGATTAAATCACTGATTCTCATGGGCTGGACGTGATATGGATATACAATTCTAGTATGGATGATTTCATGGGCTTAATTGGGCTAGAATATCCGGGAGAAGCAATCAAAGTTAAAACAGAGAGACGTGTCCTGTTGTGCACTTTCAAAGATTTTGTGGAGATTTTGGGAGAGTTTTACGCTGGATAATCATGTATTTGGTCCTGTTCAAGTCATAGGAAGAGTTTGGTGGCTATTTTATAGCTAACAGACGCGTACAAACACTGACAGAGGTGATTATTGTTTCAACGACAGAGAAGAAAAAAAAAGAGATTCTATCGGGATTTCTTTGAGCTGTGAAGTATATAAGAGGTGGAGAGAAGTTAGAAAAGGTTTTATCAAGAGTTAGGGGTCGATTGGGAGGCCAGCAGAGAGGCGCAGGAGGAGTTGCAGGAATTGTACCTGCTGCTGCTGCTGCCATTAACAAAGCTCGAAGAACACGAAGAACACACCTGCAAAGACAGTCTTTTATTAACAGTGACAACGACTAGCATCTGGGGGTCTTAAAAAACAGCGTCAACAGCAGCAGTGAGGTATCGTTATTTACAGCAGTGTTATTCTATCGTTCTTCTCTGGACGCTTAAAGAGGGTCGTAGTTTCACTGTATTATATTTTTCACTCTTTTAATCATATTTTGAGCATCAAGTATGTATTTTGAGAACATGATTATTATGAGTAGCTAAACCCCAATACTGGGATGATGGAGGAAGCTGTTTTTCAGCCATGTGGTTATTTAAATAATTCTTAATTCACTTTTTGCACCGATTTTAATTGATTTATGATTTCAATTAATTACTTGTGATTTTGTTTGATGGAACATGCTTAGTCCTAGGGATTCTTGATGTGCCATGCTTATCATATACAAGTAATATTTTATGGAATCTAATTTGGCAAAGATAGAGTTAATACTTGTTTTATTTTGAGCTATAATCGCCTAGAATTATTTTCTGAGCCACTTGAATATGAAACACATTGGAATCCTGAGTCCTGGTTCCTCTTGATCTTGTGACATATTGTGTATATATTTTTGTTTTAAAAATCTTTTCAAGTCCGAGTAACGAACTCTTATTTACCGCAATCTTAATACTACAACAAAAATGGCGCCGCTGCCGGGGACCTAGTCCAGATTGAACACACACTGTATTAAGCCGCTACAGACACTAGCCTACTCCAAATTAACTTCGGTCTGGACTGTAGTTAAACCCCAATCAATCTCACACTGATCCAAGGTACAATTATGCTCCTACGTGTCTGATCCCAACAGGATACTACATACTTTATTTCCTTAGATGATCTCACCCACAACTAAGAGTTGCTACGACCCAAAATCGAAGACATTAATAAACAAATCTGTATCACACAGAAAAGTCTACGGTAATAGATAAATCCGTCTCCCACGAATATACCTACGAGTTTTGTTCTGTCTTTTGATAAATCAAGGTGAACAGGAACCAATTGATAAACCGAACTTATATTACCGAAGAACATTCTAGTATTATCAATCACCTCACAATAATCCTAATCGACGCAGCGAAAAAGGATATTATGGAATCACAAACGATGAGACGAAGTGTTTGTGATTTCTTTTATATCTTGCCTATCGGAGATATCAATCTCAAGCCAATTATTACAATTGTACTCGTACGATAGAAACAACAAGATCAGATCACACAACTACGAGAAAGTAGTATCGGTCTGGCTTCACAATCCCAATGAAGTCTTTAAGTCGTTAACCTGGTTTAGAAGAAGAAACCAAAGGTTAAAGGAGAATCGAATTTAGCTTAGCACAACTAGTATCACACAGAAGGTGTGGGGATTAGGTTTCCCAGTTGCTAGAGTTCTCCCTTATATAGTCTTTCAAATCAGGTTTTGCAATCAATGTTAGCTTGGTAACAAAGAATTCAATATTCACCGTTAGATGAAAACCTGATTTAGATTCAAGCTAATATCTTTCAACCGTTAGATCGAAAACTAGCTTGTTACACACAAATGAAATGCACGTTTCTAGGCTTGTGTAACCGTACCCAAACTTGTACATTTGTTGGTTCAACAATAGTCAACCAAATGGTTAGCCATATGATCACTTTCATATCAACCATATTCTTCTTCACTATAACTAGTTCAAGGGACTCAAATGAACTAGTTAGAGAGTTGTTCAATTGCAAGGAAACCCTATGTAACTACACAAGACACAATCGAAGTAAAAACGATTTGATTCACTCGAATCGGTTCATGAACTATATAGCCACGGTTTGCATTTGCATTCCTTAGTTTATATAAGAATAAGTTCACAAACATCGTTTTTAGATATAACCTACTCAAGTTCACGGATTGGGTTCGCGGACTTAAGTTCCTGGACGGAGTTCATAAACTCCAGCAAAAATTCTCGGGACAAGAACTTCTGCCAGTTCGCGGACTGAGTTCGCGGACTTGGCTCACTCCACCATGTCGGTTCTCTTGATCAACAAAGTTCACAAACTTCGGTTCAAGGAATAAGGACTTATACATATATGTGTTTCCACAACAATGCTTATATCCTCCAATTGTTATATAATCTAAACTCTCATTTCAATCATTGGAACATTCTTAGAGGACGTTGATATTCTATAGTTGTTACTCACAAACTATTTTTCGTCAAAGTAAGCAATTTCCAAAGTGATTGAAACTTGTCATGACTTTCGTCACTAGGTAAAGATGAACTTGGTTAAAGCGAAAGCTTACCAACAAATATTTCGAGAAATAGATAAGCGAGATAAACTCGGCTCGAAATATCAAATGTGTATAATCTAAGTCTATATAGCAAAACGACTTTTGTATCAAGATAGGAGATAAATAGACTTTTGAGTGATAGATAAGTTCAAGTCTCCACATACCTTTTAGTCGATGAAGATCCACCGGTTCCTTGAGTAGTCCTTCCTCTTGTATGATGATTGCCATGGAGTTCTTGACCTCAACTATACTTTTTTATCCTAGTACGAAACCTTTGCTATAGTAGACTAGAAATTAATACTTATAGTTTTGATCACTAATATTGACAAACATGCTTGAGATAGCAACGCATGCGAGTTCGACCGAGCAATGCTCTAACAGGAACAACAACAGCTTAATCATATTCATAGTGAAATTTGTGGGCAAACGTTGGTGGTAACACTTTATCGTCGACTGCAACGCCTTGGCTACTACTGGCCAGAAATGGAGGCTCAATCTCGATTGCTCCAAGGATCTTGCTCTAATTGCCAAGCATCGCCGCATCAATTGGAAGTTTTCGATGTTGACCACGTTGGGGACTGGCAAAAGTCGTACATCAGTTATCTTCGCGACGCGTACTCCCTACCAGCAAGAAAGTCGCAACCAAGGTGAAGCAAAAATCCAAGAGATTCATACTCCATGAAGGAATCCTGTATCGAAAAAGTTTTGGAGGAGATTTATTACGATGCATGGGCGAGGCAGAAATCCCAATAATGCTGAAAGAAATGCACGAAGGCGAGCACCAAGGAAAAAAAAGAAGTTGTTTCTCCAAATACACGAGCGGTACTACTGGCCGACCATGGAGGATGATGCGGCTGCTTTTGTTCAAAGATGCCACAAGTGTCAAATCCATGGAAATCTTGTCCACGCGCCCTCTACTTCCCTGCATTCGGTAAGCAGTCCGTGGCCGTTTTATAGCTGGGGACTCGACATCATTGGGAAGATCAACCCGCCATCGTCCAAGCAATATCAGTATATAATAACCGCAACGGAGTATTTTACCAAATGGGTCGAAGCCATCCCTCTACGAGGGACCACTGGAGCCACAATTGCAGCGTTCATTAAGGAATATATCATTTGTTGTTTCGACATTCCTAAACACATCATCACCGACAACGGTTGTGACAGACCGGAAAATTACGCCTTTGGCGCGTTGCCCCGCAGGCCGTAACTTCACCGATGCGCCATGATGAAGCTTCGATCCGGGCTTTTAAGGTAGGCAAATGCACGTTCATGTTCCCTTGCAGGCATGCTCGACGAGCATGATGCAGCTAACTTAGCTTCCACGCCGTTCCAACTTACCCTTGTTCCGCGAAGGGTTTATTAAGAAAACATAAACTTTCCTAAAACGGCAAAAACGGCCTTTTGAGGCCCTAAACGATGGAATTTGGCTAAATTCTGGTGACCATGTGGATCTATAGATCAACATGTCTTGATCTTTGGGTCGTTTCCCATCAAAATGGACTCCTCTTGAGCTAAATTACGACACTCGTTTTTAGCCTATGTCGAACGCCTTGATAGGAAGTATGAGCATCCACTAACTGGAATGCAACTCGCCTCATCAAGTTTGGCCACAATCATCTCTTGCGTCGAGCTACCGAGCCAGATAATATGAGAGGCCAGAATGTCGCAATCATCTCACAATTAGATGATATGAGCGACAAAGTGCTGGATCGGCAATGCTGCAACTCATTGTGGCTGCCTACGTACCCTTCTCTACTCTAAAGGGATCAAGCACAGACCGTAGTTCATCCTCGAAGGGACGGAAACTTAAACCAACTCGATTGCAAGGCCGTGGCTTAACAATAATGGTAATGGCCTGGTCTGTATAGGCCATTCCATCAAGATGCATAATGATTATGCATCATCCGGTACGCGTTATGGCATAGTGATGCCTAAGCATCAAATGCCCTCTTCGAAAGGCTAAGCAACTATAAATGAGCCTTAGGCATCATTTATACTCTTCCGGCTAAGCTATGAAGCTTACTTGGTACATAGTCTGCATATGCACCTTCAACCAACTATCCCTCCCTATATATGTCTTAATGGAATTTCCAAAAGTATGGAAAGGGGACCAAAATGACATGCCTGCTTCACCGTTCATCGCAATGATTGTGTTACTTCGCAATGATTGTGTTCATCCGTAATGATTGCGTTACTTCGCAATGATTGTGTTCATCCGCAATGATTGCGTACAATGATTGCGCAACACTCGTTCGCCCAGCCCTCTCTGGCCTTATGCACAATGATTGTGCGATATTAGCTCTAGGACAATATCCTCCATAATACGCAATGATTACGCTGCAATCTCGAGGCCACCTACCCAACTGGCCTAATGCATCATGATGATGCAACATTGGACTTTTGCCAATATGCCTACGCAATGTGCCTTCCTTGGCACCAAATATGGCCCCGAGCCAAATGCATCTCACTATGCAAAGGAAGCTTTGGATGAAGCTTCATCACAAGCAAATGGAGCATCTTTTAGCATGTGCCATGCTAAAAACACGGGGTGTTACAACGACACTCCTTTCACCAACAAGAAAGTACGAGAGTTACTTGAAGAATATGGAATTAAGCAAGTCTTCTCCACCATTTACTACCCCCAAGGGAATGGGCAGGCCGAAAGCACCAAGAAGTCTCTAATTCGAATCCTCAGTCGGACAGTGCACGATAATCCTCGGACATGGAACGAACAACTGCCAATGGCGCCATTATCAGGCGCCAACACAAGGTATCCATAATCAACGGCTACCCTCCTTCATGAGATGCAATCTCAGCCATCGAAGTTCACCACTGAACTGACAAACCTGTGGCAAGTTTTAGGCGACCAGCCAAAACGGGCCTAATAGCATTGCATGTGTATTTTCCTGCGGTAAGTCTCTTGACTTTGACTTGCCACACGTAGGAAAGTGCTACATGTTTTCCACGAAAACACTCGAGACATCAAACATGTCACAAACTGGGGGATGCTCATCAAGGTATTGGTATGGAGGTTTACAGTGTGCGGCGTGCAATGCGCCCGTTACAAGAAAGTGTCATGAAGCAGGGAAATTAGTGGTGATAAAAAGTAACGATGTAAACGAATTCACCTCCTTCATCATGGAAACATAATGACTGACGGTTACATGTTACTCTATTCTTCCACCACTCAATCGTTTCCACTTCCTACGAGACCAGGGTACGTTTCAATATGACTTGTATAAATAGGCTTCACTTATTTTCACTTAAAAACAAGTTTTTGGTAGGCAACAACACAGTATCTAGAAATCACATGGTAGCTTTCCATTTTGCTAGCCAGTTCTACTTTCAGATACAAGTCATAAAAAACCACACCTTCAGAATCAACTATTATGGTCTCAACACTCTCTTCGCTTCCCTCCCTAAGACCAACCCTTCTCCTTCACTTTGTGACCGAAGCAAGCCTGGAACAGACATTTCTTGGTTTAGGCCAGGATTGTACAAATTGATCTCTCAAATCAAAAGTACTCCCGCGCAGTGCATTGTTTAGGGTTTAGATTCGTTTCTCATCCACACACCCAAATTTACCAAAATTATCAGAAACGGTTTTCACCCACAAACAACTACATCATGAATCTCATGAACCCCAGGCAGTTTGATCATCCCCTTCTTGGTTATGTAGCAACAACTCCCATCTCCGAATGTTACTGGTCCTCCTTCAAAATCGTTTGATTTCACAAACCACGAAAGATCTCCAGTCATATGTCGGCTACATCCACTATCAATAAACCATTGAAAGGGTGATGTTGATTTTAGAGAAAAGGCTCTCATACTAACACTACTAACCCGATTGAGTTTTCTTGTTAGATTTGTACACCTTTTGAGAGAAGTAAACAGTTGTTCAGCTTTCTTGTGAAGATCACTAGCAACCTTTAAACTTTTTTTGAAGGCAATACACGTATGTTGAAAATGATTATGAGAACCACAAAACATACATGAACCAACATCAACAAACTCATTTGAGAGGTTCTGAGTCGCATCAGGTTTCACAAAGCCTAAACCTCGCTTATTTCTTGACTTTCGACAATTCTTCATGGAAGAATTAAAGGAGTTATTCATATCCATAGAAGTAACTTTGACAGGCTTCAAATCCTTATAATTTTCAATATCTGCAACAAGATCAGAATTGATCTGGATTTGTTCATCTAACTTATTTTGGAGAATAACTAGCTCTTTAGAATGTTCTCGAAGATCAGAGTTTTTGATATAAATTTCGTAATGAAGACCATTAATTTTCCTTATCAATCGTTATTTTTCTAGACAAAGATTTTTGATGATTTTTTCTAGATCAACGCACTCAACATCATCGATGGTTTCTATAACACACTCGGAGTTGAGTAGATCTAATTCTGGTGAAGCATTTAGGCTAACCCATATGGGCTAGATTGAACTGCTAGATTGGCCAAAAATTGTTGCAAATCAAGAAAAAAGTGTGGGGAAAAAGTTAACATTACTTCTGGATACTTCTCTCTCCTAACAACTGCTCGCAGTTCAACTAGCAGCGAGATTGAAACGCTGAATCATTCAGCGCTGAAAAAGTGACATAAACGCTGAACCATTCAGCGGTAGATAAATGTTTTTGGTAGAGAAAGAAAGTGGGACGTATTTGAGAGGGAAAAGGCAGGGAGAGAGAGGAAAAAGAGAGAGAGAGAGGGAAAAGGTGGAGAGAGAGAGAGGAAAAAGATGGAGAGGGAGGGAAAAGGTGGAGAGAGATAGGAAAAAAAGGGAGAGAGAGAGGAAAAAGAGAGAGAGAGAGAGAGGAAAAAGGTGGAGAGAGAAATGGTAATGATTAGTATAAAATCATGTGACGTTGTTTGGTTCAGCGTTTCGCTGCTAGATTAGAAATACCATAGGACTTAGGAGGTTGCCCTAACTGACGTGGATGGCCAATCTAGCTGCTAGATATTTAGCCCACAGGGGTTAGCCTTATAGAGACTTTACTATCCATAGAGTCAGATTGCTACAAACACAGACTTATGAGGTCTTAAACGTGTTTGCCTGCTCTAATACCAATTGAAAAAGCGGGGGGTCTAACAACCACCCAATATTTCGATTCGGCAATCTGTATGGACTAACTCCAATATATTTCCAAGAGAATCAATTATACAGTCAGACTCAATCAAGAAAAACATCCAAGAGTTATATCTCAATTTCTCAAATCAATCTGCAATCGAACAGATAAAAATCTGTGAGCCGGATTAATATGAGAAATAACTTGGATGGTACCAAAGACCAATATCCAAGTGTCAATAAATTTATATCAACAACCAAAGGTTGGATTATCTAATCGATTGAACTACGCACAACCTGTGATATTTCAATTATATAAAAATATTATGCGGAAAAGAAAAAACACAGAAACCAGAAATTTTGTTAACGAGGAAACGCAAATGCAGAAAAACCCCGGGACCTAGTCCATATTTGAACACCACGTTGTATTAAGACGCTACAGACTCTAGCCTACTACTAATTAACTTCGGACTGGAATGTAATTGAGCCCTAACCAATCTCACACTGATTAAGGTACATTCGCGTTCCTTACGCCTCTTGAACCACGCCGGATTCTGCGCACTTGATTCCCTTAGCTGATCTCACCCAAAACTAAGAGTTTCTACGACCCAAAGTCGAAGACTTGATAAACAAATCTGTCTCACACAGAAAAGTCTATTGAATAGATAAATCTGTCTCCCACAGAAATACCTACGAGTTTTTGTTCCGTCTTTTGATAAATCAATGTAAACAGGAACCAATTGATACACCGGTCTTATATTCCCGAAGAACAACCTAGTAATATTAATCACCTCACAATAATATTAATCGTATGGAAGCGAAACAAGATATTGTGGAATCACAAACGATGAGACGAAGATGTTTGTGACTACTTTTTATCTTACCTATCGGAGATTAAATCTCGAGCAAATCTTAGAGAAGATAATACTCAATACGATAAAACAAAGTAAGATCAGAACACGCAACTACAGAGAAAATAGTTGGTTCTGGCTTCATAATCCCAATGAAGTCTTCAAGTCGTTAACCTACAATGGGTTTTAGGAAAAACCTAGGTTAAAGGAGAATTAACTATAGTCGTAACTAGTATTACGCAGGAGGTGTGGGGATTAGGTTTCCCAGTTGCTAGAGTTCTCCCTTATATAGTCTTCAAATCAGGGTTTGCAATCGATGTTACCTTGGTAACAAAGAATTCAATATTCAACGTTAGATGAAAACCTGATTAGAGTTAAGCTAATATATTTTAACCGTTAGATCGTACTTAGCTTGTTATACACAAATTAAATGTGACTTCATTTAGGTATGAGTAACCATACCCAAACGTGTGCACATGGTTGGCTCAACAATAGTTGACCGAAGTTAGCCATATGAACACTTTCATATCAACCGTGTTCATCTTAATCACAACTAGTTCAAATGACTCAAATGAAACTAGTTATGGAGTTGTTCAATTATTTATATACTCGTAGAAGTATACAAGACACAATTGAAGCAAAATCGATTTTGATTCACTTGAATCAATTCATGAACATTATTCCCACGGTTTGCAAAAGATTGCATTCCTTATTATATAAATGTATTTGTTCATGAACAAACCGATTTTAGAATTTAACTCACTCAAGTATGCAAACGGGTACGCATACTGTCGTACGTGACTAAACTCAGTTAAATTCCTGGACTTGAACTTGTAAGTCTGAGCGCATACGGGTATGCATACTAAGTTCCCGGACTTCAACTACCAAACCACTACGCATACGGGTATGCATACTATGGTTCCCGGACTTTGAATAACTCGCAACAGTTAGCATACAAGTACGCATATTGTGATATATCCAATTAATGGTTATTCGTTCTAAACTCCATGTTAATCATCGAAACATTCTTAGAAGACGAGAATAATTGTCTCACATAAACTATTATCTTCAAAGCAATTTTCAAGTGATCCATAGATCAATACGACACATCCCGAGTCTACATCAAATGACTGTCTCTCACAAATCATGTAAGATGTTACCAGGCGATTTTCACATGATCATCTTTTGACTTTCGTCAAGAATAAAGATGAACTTGGTTAAAGCGAAAGCTTACGAACACATATTTCTATAAATATGTAAGCGAGTTAAACTCAGCTCGAAATATCAAATGTGTATAAAATAAAGTCTATATAGCTATACGACTTTTGTCTCAATAGGATATAGAACAGAAATAGACTTCTGAGTGATAGATGAGTTCAAGTCTCCATATACCTTTTGTTGATGAATTTCCACAAGATCCCCGTGATAGTCCTTCGTCTTCAATCGATGAACGCTGTGAAGTCTAATGCTCAACTGCACATTCTATCCTAATCCGAGACATAGCTATAAGTAGACTAGAAATCAAGACTTATAGTTTTGCCAACTAAACTTGACAAACAAGCTTGAGATAGCAACGCTTGCGAGCAGTGCTCTAACAACAAAAGTTTTTAAATACTTATGCACCAAGAAGCAACGATCAACCAGTGAAGAGATGATGAATGTGGGGGAAAACGTTTTTGCTATCCTCCAAAAGAAACTTCCACCCAAGTATAAGGATCCCAGTAGTTTTAATATAATTGTAGGTACTGGTAATAAAATATTTGAATTTGGATCTTCGAAAAAAACATGCATTTTTCTTGAACTAGTTGATCGTACTAATGTTTACCCGAGTGTTATTCTTGAAGTTGTGCTTTTGCGGATGAATCAGCTAGTATTTCCAGTCAATTTTTGTGTGTTGGAAATGGATAGCTGGTCTGACGCATCTATAACATTGTTACTGGGGAGGCCTTCTATGAATAAGATGAAAATTGTTATTGATGTTGATAAAGGAACGCTCACTATGGAATTTGAAAATGAAAAGATTTGCTGCAATTTGAAGCAATGTGATATCCTAGTGATATTCATTCGAGTATTCGTGCTAATGCGTTGGGCGCAAGCTAAGGAAGAACTAATAGTCTACAGTCGAGATGACAATGCTAAACCAAGCGCTAAATGAGAGACAACCCATTGGTTTTATAAGTCTATTTTTATCATTTTTAAGTTATTTCTTTTTTCTAAGTTTTTGTATTTGGTGTATCAAATTATGATTTCTCACCTTGATTTCTACTTTGGATAAGTCAATTACATTGAGGACAATGTAACGTTTAAGTGTAGGAGAGTATTTATTTATTTTGCATTTGGAGTTTTTAGTCTTTAGTTAGAATTTGAACTTTTTTGGTAGAATTTTTAAACTTTTTTGTACATATTGAAAAAGCAGGGGTCTAACAACCACATCCAATATTTCGCTTAGCAATCTGTATGGAGTAACTCCAATATACTTTTGAGAGAATCAACTAGACAGTCAAACTCAATCTTAATAAAAGTATATCATAGAGTTACATCTCTCTTTGTCGATTCAATACTTATTCAAGCAAATAGGAATCTGCGAGTCTAATTGAATACAAGAGAAATCACTTGAACGGTACCAAAGACCAATGTTCAAAGATCAATCAATTTCAATCAACAACCAAAGGTTGGATTTCCCAATTGATCGATTCAACGCACAACCTGTGATATTTCAATTATATAAAAAAATATAATGCGGAAAAGAAATAACACAGACACCGGAAGTACCTACGGTAATAGATAAATCTGTCTCCCACAGAAATACCTACGAGTTTTTATTCCGTCTTTTGATAAATCAAGGTGAACAGGAACCAATTGATAACCCGGACTTATATTCCCGAAGAACAGCCTAGAATTATCAATCACCTCACAATAATCTTAATCGACTAGCGAAACAAGATATTGTGGAATCACAAACGATGAGACGAAGGTGTTTGTGACTACTTTTATCTTGCTTATCGGAGATATCAATCTCAATCCAATATTACGATTGTACTCAAATATGATAGAAACATCAAGATCAGATCACACAACTACAAGAAAGTAGTATCAGTTTGGCTTCACAATCCCAATGAAGTCTTCAAGTCGTTAACCTACAAGGTCTCGAGAAGAAACCTAAGGTTAAAGGAGAATCGACTCTAGATAATACAACTAGTATCACACAAGAGGTGTAGGGATTATGTTTCCCAGTTGCTAGAGTTCTCACTTATATAGTCTTTCAAATCAGGGTTTGCAATCAATGTTAGCTTAGTAACAAAGCATTCAATATTCACCGTCAGATGAAAACCTGATTATATTCAAGCTAATATCTTTCAACCGTTGGATCGAAACTTAGCTTGTTACACACAAATGAAATGCACGTTTTTAGGTTTGTGTAACCGTACCCAAACATGTACATCTAGTTGGTTCAACAGTAGTTAACCAAATGGTTAGCCATATGAGCACTTTCATATCAACCATATTCTTTTTTACCATAACTAGTTCAAATGACTCAAATGAACTAGTTATAGAGTTGTTCAATTTCTTAGATCTTATAGAAGTATACAAGACACAATCGAAGAAAAAACAATTTGATTCACTCGAATCAATTCATGAACTTTATATCCACGGTTTGCAAACTTGCATTCCTTAGTTTATATAAGTTTAAGTTCACGAATAATCGTTTTAAAAAAATAACCAACTTAAGTTCGCGGACTGGTACGCGGACTTAAGTACCCGGAATAAGTTTGTTTTCAATTCACAAACTCCAGCAGAAATTCTCTGGATGAGAACCTCCGACAGTACACAGACTGGGTTCGCGGACTCTAGTTCCGGTTTTCCTGAGCAGCAAAGTACGCATACTTTAGTTCAAGGAATAAGGACTTATACATGTATGAGTTTCCTCACAATGTTTATATCCAACCATGGTTATATAATCTAAACTCTCATTTCAATCATTGAAACATTCTTAGAGGAAGTTATATGATTGTTATTCACAAACCATTTTTCGTCAAAGCCATTTTCAAGTAATTGAAACGTATCATGACTTTTGTCACTAGTAAAGATGAACTTGGCCAAAGCGAAAGCTTACCAACACATATTTCGAGAAATAAATAAGCGAGATAAGCTCGGCTCGAAATAGCAAATGTGTATAATCAAAGTCTATATAGCAAAACGACTTTTGTCTCAAGATAGGAGATAGAGTAGATAGACTTTTGAGTGACTGATAAGTTCAAGTCTTGACATACCTTTTAGTCGATGAAGTTCCACCAGTTCCTTGAGTAGTTCTTCGTCTTTGTATGATGATCGCCATGGAGTCTTGAGATCAACTACACTTTCTATCCTAGTCCGAAACTTAGCTATAAGTAGACTAGAAATCAAGACTTATAGTTTTGATCACTAACATTGACAAACATGCTTGAGATAGCAACGCATGCGAGTTCGGCCGAGCAGTGCTCTAACACATATATTTGCATAAACCTCCAACTTTTAGAGATTTAGTGTCATGTGTATACATGTTACTATGATTGCATACAGAATTCTTACATAATAACTTAAACTAGAAGTCATAGATAACTTATTTCGAGGTGCTTAATCGTTTAGAGGGTAAATGTGATGAACCTAACCAGCCGATGAAAAACTAGGTGCGGACTGAATGCAATATTTGAGAGTTGGGAAATCATTAGTAGAGACTGCCATGTAACATCAATGAGTCACCAGACCTTCATTTTTCTGGACTTGTCTAAATAATTGGCTGTTTAGTGTGTGTGCTTCATGCGTGCCAACTCCGAGTAAAATCATGATCTACCTAACTTGCCACCCCTACAACATTGTTTGATCCGTTGATTGTTAATTCTATCAATCATGAGGGTGTCATCAGTAGTTCTAACTCTATCTCGTAGTCTTATTTTTAGTTGGCATCATTCTCTCAAAGAAACAACAATAGAAACACATCATCATTAACAAGCGGAGCAACATCAAGGTAACGAAGAAAGTTGAAGACAACCAAGGTTTGCAAGCAACAAAAAGAGGAGCAATATTCTATATCAAAAGTGAAGAAAGAGTGAAAAGAAAAGAAAAGCAAAAGATGCAAGTTTTTGAAATTTATACGATACCAAGGGAATACAAGTTGTGAAAAATCAGTTTTACTATTGTAGTTTTTACCTTTTTTGTATTCAAAAATATCAAAAAAATAAATAAGAATAATGAAAATATAAAAAGATGTGCGTTTAAATTTCATAATTAATTTTCTATTTCATTAGTTAAGGCCAGGGAAAACAATAAACTTATGAAGAAGTTTTAAGCAACAAAGAACCAAAGAAAAATGGGTAGAAGTTTTCAAAATTACAAAGTTCAGAAGTTTATCATCAATAGTTGAAGCCGAAGTCGAAGACAAAGACGTTCTATTAGCTGTGAGAGTGGTACTGATTGTAGATCAGGTGAGAAGGTAAGTAAGCACTCCCATTCTTACGTAATGATTGATTTCCTTTCTTAGAGAACACCATAAATATAAAAAAGAAGTTTTCCAAAATTAACATTATATAAAAAAAAATTATCTCACCATATCATTGTGTATAAAATTCTTTCTTAATTCATGCTTACACACACCGTTAGACCCTTTCTATAGTCTTACGAGTATAATATCATAAAACTCTATTGGTGAGGCAGAAGTCAACACAAAATGCTTATTGGTTGCTTTCGAGGATGCATTTTTTCATATGGCATTGGTTAAACCCGTTACACTCTCATCTCTCAAATATTAAGCGTAAGCATTAAGTTCTTTTGTACTTCTAACTTCTTATTATTTGTGTGCATAAACATTACGTTTTCGTAGTTTTTGGATACTTATGATTTTGGAATGTCTAGAAGTTGGAATACATTTTGTGGGTACACCTCTCGTAAACGATCATGATACTATAACTCGTCCAGGGACACCGAGGGGTTTTAAATTATGTTGCACATGCTAAGTGCAATTTTGACTTCAATAAAGTTGATTTTGTTGTAATTTGATTGGGGATTTATAGTTTTCTTGAAGACTTGCAAAAGGCAAGTGTGGAGGAATTTGACAAGTGCATAATTTACATCATTTGAATATCATTTTCTTGCACTTATTTACAAGTTTTCATGTGAATTATTGTGTATTATTATTACTTTTGTACTTATGTATTTCATTAGTTACATCCTCGAAAATAAGTGAAATGAACCCTCAAAGTGTTAAAAAGTAAAGTACTACAAGTTGAGATGGGCCAAAGACCAAGTAAAACTCGTCAAAATCTAGGATTTCTTTGCATCATCTTGTAGAGAAGGAAAAGACGAAGCCAACGTCGAAAGAATGAAGTTATCCTGACGTCATATGAAAAAACTTATGTGCATTTGAAGCGAGTCAAAGTTGTGAAAAGTGAGACAACACGGAATTATTAAAGGAAGACGCGTATTCTACTCAAGGCAGCCACGGAACAAAAACTGAAATAACAGTTGAATAGAGATATTAAAGACACCATCTATATTACTCAGGGATGCAACTGTTTCAAAAGTGCTAACAACACCAGTTGTTTCACTCAGGGCCCCATCGTCTTCTTCCTTATTTTGAATTTAAGGAACATGCGTTATTCTTGATACTGATGATCATGGATGAAATGATTGTTTTGATTTGAGATTATTTTGAGCTCGAGAAGGACCAATAGAATGTAAATGGTGGTGAATACTTGGGTTTATATATGACCGAAAGTTCATTGAGAGAACAACAAACTCGGTTCTGCTGTCATTCCATTCATGGCGGTTATGAAGAGACAACTCGTGCCTATGATAGTGATAAAGCAACGCTGTGAATGGATTTTCTATCAGCAAGATAATGGATGTTATGTACTCATGATGTTGTTGTATGTGCTGGGATTTATGGATGATGATCATCTCGACTGTTGATTGATGAGCATGAAGAAGATTCGATGGAGTTCGAGTATGATGTTGTTTACAGATATGTGGGACGTCATAGTTTAAGATCAGAGAACAACTATTCTCTTAATGTGATAATGGATGAAGGAGGATTAATAACTACGTAATAGTGATGGAGTTGGCTGCAGTGATGATGACCGATGATGGGATTTGGTCTCGATGGCTGCTACCGTTGTTAGCTATTAATAACGATGGAGTTGTGTCTGATGAGAAAGATGAGAGGTTTATATTGGTGGGGGTTAGGTACGAATCTGTATGTGGGCAAAGTAGATAATTGTGGAAGTTGTCGTTGGGTTCAAGTTGGGAAAGGAAAACTCATGGAAAAAGATCTCTCATGGAGAGTCAACTAACTGAGGGATGTACGAGTCAAGCATAAAAACTCAGATGTTTTGATTTTTCACATATGAGTGAGTATCCTAGACTTTCTGTTGGGAAATATGAAAAATCAAATGTTTCACGTTTTCACCAAGAGCTTCTCCAATGGTGAATGTGGATGTTTCATATGTGACATCACTTTTAAGACATTTTTTAAGTATAAAATCCTAAATATTAAGAAAAATAAAATTTTATCTAAAGTTTTCAATTATTTTTTTACTTATTTGTAGGCATATAATTGGTTAAAATCCTTTCCATTTTTTAATTTTATATGATTTTTATTAATAAAAGTGTGACTAGGATGGGAAGACATCCTCTAAGTGAATGTCTAAAACTAGAGGTTCACCTAGAGGATGTCTAAGTTTTTTTTTGCCACATCACCTTCACATCAATCGTTTGGAGATGGTTTTTTATAAATGTGGTTGTGGATTCTACGTGGATTAGGACTTTTTTCTTCACACACATTCCATTGGAGTGGCTCTAAGTGATGTATAACCGAGGGATTGTTGTCTAGAAAAACCAAAACTCAGATGTTTGAACTGACAGTTAAGATGAGCTAAATGGACTGGTCTACTTCAGTTTAACATGGCTCATTTGGCTGCTAAGCCATTCCATCACGTGACCAGACTTTGCTCGTTATTAGTTTGGTGTTTTGGTGAATTTGGCAATCTATTTGATCGTGATTTGATGTACGGGATTTATACAACTTGGATACTTGTAAAAGAAAGACTTTCACACGTACATCTATCTATCTTTATATCATACTTTGAAAAAGTATACAAGAGCTAGGGCTTGGAGTTGCGATTGATTATCACGATTCCTAGGGTTTGCTTATTCGATTTATTCTTATTATTTTTCATGGGTTTTGAGAAATCCATGAGTAGCTAAACCGTTCATATTGGTTAAGGATGTAGTTTAATATCATGAACATGTCACTAAATTAATGCATTAGTTTTGTTATCTTAATAAAATCATTATATTCTTGTTCTACCATTTATTGTCGCCGTGTATGATTGCATAATTGTTTGTTTAGGAGCGCTCTTAAATGATCATGAATGCATATCTATAGCTAGACTAGGGTTTTGAGATACGTAATTTTTGATGAACCTTGTCATGAGTAGTATATTGTGATTTCCAATTGTATTTAAAACCTTTGTGTGCTTGCAAATAGAAGCTTGACCTATGTTAAATAGGTTTCTCACAGTATTTCTATTGCTTGATTAGTCTAATTCATAGAATTTAATGCTCTTAGAGGATTAAACTTAATAACACGTTGCATTAGGTTGTTCTTTGAGTAGTATTCACATGTTATGGTATGTGATGACATAAGGAATTTACCAGAGTATGCTCTCGATGAGGTACTCTAGGACTTTTGATAATGAATGATTGAGTGACAACTCTAGTTATTAGTCAAAGTGCATGTCTTATGATTGATGATGAACCCTTAACTAATATCTCAGCCTATTGATTCTCTTTATTCATTATTTGCTAGTATAATTTAGTTTAATTATCTTAGACTTAAATCATAAAATCCCATTTGTTTACATAACTTTTCAATTACCAATATAACTCATATCTCCCTTTGGATCGAATCTGTTCTTATAACTATACTCTTATTTATAATTTTGAAGTGAAAAAACTTAAAATAATTTTTCCTAGCTGATAACCGACCACAGTTACGGCCAAGAAACATTATACTACCAAATCGTAAAACTGGTATACGACTAGGAAACATTATACGACCCGATTGTAAGAGAAATTTACGGCTAAGAAACACAGGTTACGGTTGGAAAAGTTAAGTTTACGATGGAGAAATTCCTAGCCGAAAGAATAGAAAAATCTCGAGCTTTTTGCCAACTCAAAACTACTTACAGCAAGGAAAGTCTCAACCGTAATGGAAAACTTGAAGTTTGGATTTGGAATTTTCCTAACCATAGAAAGACATTACGGCTGGGAGTTCGTATCTTACCAACAATAATTCGTGGTTTACGGGTAGGTCGATAAGAACTGCTAGCCTAATCATTTCAGAAAACCAATTTCGAAATCGTAACTTCATCAATCTAACATATTTATCCAATCACAAATTAAAACAAATGGTTGATTTTTCAATTATTACCTAATATGAGCCATTTCTTGAGGATTTGTTGGTGTTGCTCCAAAGGTAAGCCTAAACCCATTCAATTGAGAGAACCCAACCTGTGGGCTTCCAATTTTTTTATTGTGGGCTTGTAATAATTAACCCAATCTTTTGGGCTTTTTATTTTTCTATTTTGGGTTTGTAATAATTTATTTGTGGGCTTGTTTGTTTAATTTGTGGGCTTGTATTTATTTTGTGTGGGCTTGTTTAAATTCTTCCATTGGACTTGTATTTTGGACTCTAGGTTTAAACCCATCTGAGCTTATAACTGATTGTGGACTTGCTTCCACTCAAAAGTGGACCTCGAAACCAAAGTTTTAAAACAAACGTCGGGCCTTAACCAACTGGGCCAAATTAAACTTTCAAAATTAAAACTTGGATTTTCGTAGGCCGCAGCTGCATTTCATTAGAGGACAAACTGTGGGCTTGCTCCCATTTCAAAAACCAAATTTATTTTCTTAATTTTATTTTCCTTCAAA
>NC_039366.1:174069210-174069903 GCF_003573695.1 Papaver somniferum
AAAAAAAAAAAAAAAAAAAAAAAAAAAATTATCTAAAAATTTCTTTCGCTCCCAAATTTTAAAACCAAAAATTTCATTTTACTCCCATTTTTTTAAACCAAATTTTCTTTTTCTTTTATATCCCATCAAAACCAAAATTTTCCCATTTAAAACCAAATAGTGGGCTTTGTGTCATTTCAAAATGGGCCAACCTCGTGCTCTCCATGAATACATGTACCCATCAATACAAATTCCATTATCAAGTATTGTCCTACCTCAAACCAATAACCCTTTTAAAATAAATGCAAGCATGATACAAATACTTCCTATATTTCGAGGGTTCGATTCTGAGAACCCCTATACTCATGTGAGGGAGTTTGAACAAATTTGTCGGACTATGCAACCTGATCATTTGTCCGAAGACTCTCTGAAATTGCGTTTGTTTACATTTTCTTTAAAGGAAAGGGCCAAAACATGGTTTTACGGTTTGAGACCACAATCAATCACCACTTGGGAACAACTCACTAATCAATTTTTCCAAAAATTTTTTCCACACCATAGGACCATCGCTATTCGTCAAAGTATCAATTGTTTTGTCCAATTGGATGAGGAAACTGTTTTTCACTATTTTGAACGTTTTAATGATTTGTTGAGTGAATGTCCGCACCATGGAATTGAGAAGTGGAGACTTGTCGTCATCCTCTATGAGGGACT
>NC_039366.1:174069913-174070066 GCF_003573695.1 Papaver somniferum
TTTTTTAGCCGAGATTGCAGAAAAAACCCATCAATGGGAATCCGTTAGGGAAACAGGAACAACACCACATGTTATGAATCACCCTCATGAATTAGAGTTTTATTCTTGTAATAGCTCCGACCTTAGGATTGAAAATTATCCTAGATTGCAAAA
>NC_039366.1:174071086-174197133 GCF_003573695.1 Papaver somniferum
AAAAAAAAAAAAAAAAAAAAAAAAAAAAAAAAAAAATCAAATCAGAAAAATACAAAAAAAATCAAGTATGTATCAATTCCATCATTTCTTGTTCCAAAAATAAAAAGAGAATTGTCAATGTAAATAAGAGTCATGTAAAGAGTCATTTTGTTGTTTTATTGTAATAAGCAAGGAGGGTGTATGCCATTGATGTACAACGCGAGTAATTGTGAAATACCTCCAACTCATTCACAATTCTCGTAAAGTCCGTACAGCTAGCTAGATTTCGACCTCAGTTCTTAGCCTGAGAAACTATCTCTTGGTGATTAGTAGTCATGACTTCAGATCTTTCTTTACACATGTGTAGATACACTTTACACTCTTATCACATGTCCTTATTTGTTATCAGTGCTAGGATTGTGCCTTCGATAGCTAGATTGACATCTCCATTTTGCTGTGAGCTTAAACTGTTTTGCACATGTCACATTTGATGGAATCTGAGCTTATATTTTGTCCTTAGGTTTTGTAGGCACACCTCTGGTAAACCTTCACGAGACTTCAACTCGTCCACTAGGGACACTTAGTGGTTTAAAAGGCTTAGTGCATACGCTAAATGCATTCGAGAGACCAGCGACAGTGGTATAGTTAGGATTTCCTTAGTTTTGTTTTACTTGAGGACAAGTAAAATTCAGGTTTGGGGGTATTTGATGAGTGCCAAATATTGTATATATTTATCCCTTTTGTTGGCATTTTAACTCATCTTTTGTGCATTAATTCTACATTTTATCCCATATTCTGTATTTTCATTGTTTTCAAGAATAAATATTTTTATTAATTAATTCTGCATTTTTAGGTAATAAATAAAGTTCGGATGAGTCGCGGAGCGAAAAGAGCAGAAAAGTAGTGAAAAGCCGGGAGAAATTACGCAAGGAAACCGCGAAGAATGGTGCGCACAACCTCATTTTCTACACACAAAAGCGCCTCCGTTCTCAGCCATCAGATCATTTCTCAGAAGCATCCGACGGTCGCTCCTTCATAGAGCATCAAAATCTGAAGTCTCTGCCAAGCACCACAGCGCTGAAATTCCAAGCCTTCAGATTAGATGGTAGTTGAATCCAACGGTCGCTCCCTTGCTGTGCATCAAAGTTTGATACTTCCGCTTAACACTACAGTACCTAACATCATCTAACACCGTTGACTTCGTTGTGTTTCAAAATCCAACGGTTGCATCGATTCATCTCTCATCTCATCGTTAGATCTACCAACCATCTCCGCATCCCGCAGCTCAGAATCACAGAACATCAAGACTCGATGGATTCGCTCAACACTCTAGCAACCTATACCTATACCCTAAACTCGACCCATTCTTCTCTTCTTTCTTCTTCTTTCTCTCGACCTCCTCTGCAACAGCCATCTTCTCCACCGTACACCACCACCTTCTCCACCTCTGTCACCACCATCTCTACCACCTAACCTCCACCTAATCACTACCAAACACCACATCATCACTCCCTACCTATCTAGACCCCTATTCCCTCCATCTCTCACGTTTCATCCATGAAACCCTAGGCGTGAGAGGTTGATGAAATAGGTGACCTAGAGAGAAATTGAAGCTATGGAGAGGTAGAGGAGTACAAATGGAAGCATGGGTCGAGAAGAATTGGGAGTTATCACATCAAATTAGGTAAAAAAAAAATCAAACCCTGATTTCAGTTAATTTGGGTATTTTCGAGTAAGCTCTAATTTCTGTTAGGGAGAGCATAGGGAAGCTAGAGTAGGGATATGGGTCTGATTTGTACTGTCAATTTAGGTAGAAATAATTTACCTAATTTCTGTTTGATTTTGGGATTTAGGTGAAGAACCCTAATTTTGTATTTTGGGGGAAATTGTGTCTGTGGGTATAAATAGCCCTGTGGGTGTGATGTAAAAACTTTATGTTTGGAATAGCCAACATCCAGAACTTCTCAGTTCTGTTAATTTTTAGTTTACAGCTCAGTTTCATTTTATGCTCAGTTCTGCTAATTTGCATTATTCCATGTTTTCAATCATTGTTTGTTAATGTTCCTGTTAATACTTGGTCTCATATCCTGTTAATGCTTGATGTTAAATGTTAAAATGTTCAGTTCACAGTTCAATTTCCATGTTCTGTTCATGTTGTTCTTTTCAGTTCAATTTGCTGCTAATTTTCATATCCATGTTTCAGTTAAAATTCAGTCATACTCACTGTTAAATGTTCACTGTTTTATGTAATTTGCTGTCACATTTGTTGGAATGCTAGGCTAGATATCTTGAAGCTTTGTGCTGATTGTGCAATGGCAAGAAATCAGTGCTCATAGCAAGCTGATGTTCTTGCCATTCTCCTTGTATGCTTAGGTTGTAGTGTTGATTGTGCATTGGGGGAAATTAGTGCTCACTAGTGACAATGAGCAAGCTAATTTTCCTCCCATTCTTTTAGTTTGCCTGTATCCTGCCTTAGCTTTGCTTCATTTCAGTTTCTTATTCAACCCTGCCCTTGGCCTTAGGCCTTGGTTCATTCTTGTGTTATTTTCTGTTGCTCTTGTTGTGTTTTGCTTTTGTTCACTGTTTGTTCACTGTTTAGTTTTCATTTGCTTTGTTCCATTGTTTTTGCCCTGTATTGCTTTTGTTTGCTGTTTTCTTGCCATTCCTTGTGCATTCTGTCACTGCTGTTGTGCATTTGCCTTGCTGCATTGCACTGCTGCATTACTATTTGCTTCCCCTGCTGCTACATTGCCTTCTCTGTCACTTGTGCTGCTGCTGTTGCTGCTGCCAAGCAGCTGCTGTTGCTGTTGCTTGTTGCCAAGCTGCTGCTGCTAGGCCTGCTACCTGGTGCTGCTTCCTTTCTCCTACAGCTGCCTTTCTGCATTCTTCTGCTGCAGCTCTTTCCCCTGCTTGTGCAGTTGCTACTTCTCCTGCCAAGCTGCTGCCACTTCTTGCTACTCCTGCAGCCAAGCAAAGGCCTAGTTCAACAACTGAATCCAAATCCCAAAGGCCCAGTCCTCAGTAACCAAAGCCCAATTTCATTGAGGCCAAAGCCTAAGTTTAAGGCCAAAGCCCATTTGCATTTCAAAGAACAAACTGAGCCCAAGCTCAGTTCCTTTTATTGAGAACAAACCCAATAGTACATTAAGCCCAACACTTCCAAAAGGCTTTTAAGCCCAAAGCAAATCTAGGAACCTAAATTAGCTAGAAACATTCCAAAACACACCCGATCTCTGTGGATCGACCCGTACTTGCACGAGCTACAACCGACGACCGTGCACTTGCGGTATTACTGTAGGCCCCAGTTTTTATCACGCTTAATTTTTATACATATCTCCGGGTCCACCAAGTTTTTGGCCGGGGATAATTTTACACCTTTTCAAAGCCTACCAAGTTTTTGGCGCCGTTGCCGGGGATAATTTTTAGGACTTTTTCAAAGCCTACCATCTTCTGAAATCTTATTTCTTCTGGTAGATGAATGTTGCCTGATTGATCATGTTAAACCTGTCAACAATATCCGAGTCAATTATATAACGCGCTATGTAGCTCGTCCGATTTTTAATCGAATGTAAAAAAGCTTGAGGCATTCCCTCTTTTTTGGGGGAAAAAAATTACCCATATTTAGGATATTTTAAATTCTATGCAGTCCTGAACCCAAATCCTTGCAGCCCCAATAATAACTTTCTCCTTGTAAAGGAGTTGGCCAAGCTAGGGACAGTACCTAGGAGTGGCATTGTGGCAGCCAATGGGATTCAAACCTGAATAACTTGTCACAATTGTTGGTAATCGGAGAAAATCAAGGACTCACTCAATCTTCGAACAGTGAAGTAATAATATTATCTATGTAATTGCGTCATGCCTTCGCGCGACACTTTTTTCAGAAGCCTCAGTGCGTTGGAAATTCCTCAGCTAAAGCCATCTCAATTGTGGTTATAGGAGCATCAAACTAATTCAGAAATCAGAAGAAATTGATCATAGCTTTTGTGAAGAATTAGACTTGGTTTTAATTTGAAAAAAGGTTATTATTGGGGCGTCACATTCCATTAGAGGGGCGTCACCTAATAGGACAAAAACGGGTCACCCATAAGTAATATCAAAAACCCCTTATCTCAAATAATTTTGTAATGACTAAACAACCCTTATTTAGTTAATTTTAATTTAATTTAATTAGATAAAAATTAAATTAATGAATTTTGTTGTATACTTGGTGAATTCTTGGACAAAGTTTTTGTGGGAAGAAAAACTGGCCGTAAAATAAACTTCTACGGTTGGAAATAATCCAAATCTAAACGTAAAATCACTTCTACGGTTGGAAATATTCCAAACCTGGACGTAAAATCACTTCTTCGGTTGGAATTAAAAGAAAACTGGACATAAAATCAGATTCTACGATTGGAATTAAAAGGAACCTGGACGCAAAATGAGCTTCTATGGTTGGAACTAATTCAAACCTGGACGTAAAACTACATGCAAATAAAATTCTACGGTTGGTGTTAATCCAAACCTGGACGTAAAATCACTTCTGCGGTTGGAAATAATCCAAACCTGGACGTAAAATCACTTCTGCGGTTGGAAATAAAACTGGACGTAAAATCGGATTCTACTGGTTGGAATTAAAAGAAACCTGGGCGTAAAATGAGCTTCTACGGTTGGAACTAATCCAAACCTGGACGTAAATTTACATGCAAATAAAATTCTACGGTTGGAATTAATCCAAACCTGGACATAAAATCACTTCTAGTTAAAGGTTAATCTAGACATTTTGTATATGTGTTAGGATATCCCGTAACCATTTTTTTGGACATTAAGAATCCAAGTGAAGCCCCTCTATTGAAGTGTGACGCCCCAATAATAGCATTCATTTGAAATCTAGGGTTTTCGCTCTCTCCCAAGTTCAATACGACTCAGAGAAATGGAAGCTGGTTTTCATCAACAACAACATCAGCAGCAGCAGCAGCAGCAGCAGCAGCATCAACAACAACATTACATTCCTCAGATGCAAACACCAAACCTTCAAAACCTAGAAGAACAGTCGGTGTTTGGAACGCTTTTAGTTCGAAATCTTCCCGAAGCTATACCTCACGAAACACTCTCTCGACTCTTCTCTTACTATGGTGCTTCCTCTGTTCGCCCTTGCTCCGGTGGAAGGTAATTTTATTTAATTACAAATCAAAAAAAAATTACATACTTCTTCAAATGGGTCTGCTAAAATTAATTCTGTGCCATTATTCAATTTCTCTGTAGGCTAAGAAATTGTGCATTTGTGGATTTCAAGGATGAAACTTTGGCATGTCAAGCACAACGTCAACTCAATAAGTACTCATCTATCTTGCTTGCAACTAAGTTTTATTTTGTCATTTTGGTTATGACCCATTTCATCATGCCTGGCTATCTGGTTGTTAAATGGAAGTTGGAAATTCTAATGATGTTCAACTAACTAGACCTTGATGATTATGAGAATCTCAGGCTACGGTTTCTAGGGAAAGTCTTGTCAGTTGAAAGAGCTAACAAGCCGACATTGGGGAATAAGAATCCACAAAACGAAACACAATTTGGAAAGGACTCAAGTATTTCTCCTGGGTCTTTGCTGAAGGATGTCAACCTTACTGGAAATGTGACTAAAGGTGCTAGTTTAGGCTCTCTACCTATTGGAGAACCTATAGCTGCAAGACTTGGTGTGGAATACCCATTTCCTCCTCATCTCGAGTAAGTAAAATCTTATTTATGTGCATCACTGTTTTTCTGATTTTTGTGGATTTGTTTACGGTTTAGAAGCTTGTAGTCCAACACGATGCATTCTTTTGTCACCATATCTGGACTATAACATTCTTCCTGTTATAGGTATGCCTATCCGCCTCCTGATGGGAACATACTAACCAACATTGTGAATGCTCTTATTGCTGTACCTCGCTTTTACACACAGGTGATATGTATTATCTACTCCAAAGTGTAACCAATAACATCTTTCTTAGTAGTAGTAAGCAATCCACACCATACTATCTTCTCTGAATTTGGAACATTTGGTTGTAGGTGCTACATTTGATGAACAAAATGAATATTCCAGCTCCTTTTCGCATGGCTTTGCCAACTCCACCTTTGCCCACTTCAATTCCTGCACCTCCACCGCCACCACCACCTATGCCTGTAGCTGCAAAGCCTCATTTGGCTGATGTGTCAAGTGATGAGTCCGAGATGGAGTCCTCCGAAGAGGTGATTTTTATAATATTTTTGTTAACCTTTTCTTTTTTCACCCCTTATGTTCCATAAGTTGTACATATCAGAGACTTGGCATAGCACTTAACATTTTCTCAAACATACGTATCTGTGTTCCAAGCTGATCGTTAGAATAAATTTAAGAACTTTGAGTATTGTGCATAGCAAAGTGATCATTATATAGAGGACCATACTAGAATTCTGTATCTTATCTGCTTAAAGTACATGATTCTAGCCTCTAGGTGTTCACTGTTTTGCCATGTGCATATTTCTAAGAAGACATAAAGCTATGGTATGAATACAGCTGTCATTTATGTAAATGCTGCCAAAAGTCGGTACAAACTCAAGATTTGTCAAAACCTGAAATTAAATTTGATAGTATTCCACCCTCTGCAGTTTCTGCAATATATTTTGCTAAAATGCTGCCTTACCTGATATTCCTAGGATGATGGTGGTAATGATAAGAAGAGCTACTTTGGGGGTCCAACAGCACCAAAGCGTAGTCAAAAGCGTCCCAGACGAGAAGCTATTGTAGGCCCAGCTGTTGATAAAGATGTGGCTCATGAGGCTGTTGGACTTAAAACGTCCACATTGGTTCCAAAGGAGATTCCCATCATAAGAAAGAAAAACCCATTGCTACAAGTAAAGCTTCTCACCCTTGAAGATCATTGTTCAGCAGCGTGCTTCTTTTCTTACAGAAGAATTGATAGTCTATTGTTTGTTTGTTATGGTAGATCAAAATTGCCCCCAAACCTGTACATAATGATGTCAAAGATGACGATGACGGCATGACAGAATTGGCTGAACCAAACAAAGAGGACTTGGACTTACAACTGTATGCCACACCAGAAGACATCAAGGCTGGAAAGTTGCCACCGGAAGAGATCCTTTCACTTCCTATGTTTAAGGTATCAAAAGTGAAAGTCTTACATTATGCTGTAAAAGTTGTCCCCTTGATTGTATTTGCCTCATTCTGTTTGGCTTAGTCCGTTCCATTCTAATTGCTACTTGCTGTTTTTCTTCAAAAATGTCAAGTGGGAAGTGCTGTAACAATCACAAAATGATACAGCGAAGGAAACGGACTGTGTTTTTTTTACCATGATGTCTTTATCATTAACGGGAATTTCTTGGGTGTTGTTACTTGTCAGTTTTAGTAATGCACTTTTCATTTGTGCAGAACTACTCAGCTGGAGTTCCTGCTACCGTGTTATACATCAAAAACTTGGCTAAAGATGTGGTCGCGGATGACTTCTACTTCATATTTGGTATGTTTATAAACTATTAGTGTGTCTTGTTTGCCTGTATTACCAATGTGGTGATTCTCTTTGTTTATTCCTTTGCTCAAGGAAGAAGATTTGAGGTGCATTTTATATTTTCAGATGTAGAGTTGGTCACTTATGTGGGGTTTGTCTGTCTCGTTGGGTCGAACGTCATTGATAAATCATAGTTAGGAAGAAGCATCACCAACTGAGTAACGACCAAATCTCATTTCTTCTTTACCTGTCTCTAGGCTCTAGCTTGTTTCTTTCCCCCACGTCAGGTGCCTCTCTCTCAACCAACTGTAAAAATAAACAGAATAAACTATTTCACCAATTTCTTTTCTTGTTTTGTTTCATAAGATGATTGCTGCTATCGACTTCTTTCAGAAATTCAATTGTTTCCATGATTTTAAAACAAATCATTTGCTCTGGTACTTTTTTTGCTGATGAATAGATATCCTGATTGAGTGTTTCACCTGCAGGGTCATTCTTTGGTAGTATCGAGGCAGCTAAATCTGGTCTGAGTATTAAGCTAATGCAGGTAGATAGCTAAATTCACATTCATTTAACTCTTTCTCTTTATTCCCAGCTAGTTTTTCATACACTGATTTTAACTTAAATAGAATTGATCAGAACGCGAATGCAGTCTTCAAATTATCCTGATTGATACTTCCTGAAGTCAAAACTTAGTAAAAATGAAAAAGAAAAAGCCCAGGATTTGCATAAACTAGTACATACATGTGTGTGCAGTGTGCTTGTAGAATTTAAGTCATAGAGAAGTTTGTTTGAACAGAAAATTTGAATGGTTATGCCAAAGTACATGAGTAATACTTCCACTTGTTGATATCATGATTGTGTTTCTTATTGCCTTAATCTAAGTCCCTAAAAGCAGTTCTAACTTTTACGGTTTCAGGAGGGAAGAATGAGGGGTCAGGCTTTTGTGACATTTCCAACAGTTGATATTGCAAATCACGCTTTGGTACGTAACATCCAAACTGATTTGATGAACGAACCGTTTCTATGTTGCCGCAGGTTCACTTGTGTCATATTATCTTTGGTTGTCATGTTGATCTTTTGTTAACTGAAAGTACCATTAATTGGTCGCTTTAAATAAGTTACCGTTCCATGGTGTTTTGTATTTATCAATTTCACGATTATAAAAGCATTGAAGACACAGTTTACAATTTGAATTGCAGAATTTAGCAAATGGATACGTGTTCAAAGGCAAGCCTATGATCATTCAGTTTGGCCGTAATCCTGGAGCTGTCAAAGCAAACTAATTCTGGCCAAAGAGAATCTGAATTCACTCTAAAAGCCCGAGGTTAGTTCTCTTTAGCCTATCGGCTGTGTTACTTATCTCTATTTTTATGCTGTGTTAGCAAGATCTACTTTTAGAAGATTTTCTCATTGGAAGAAGGTCAAACATATGCTTCTCTTGGATGGTCTTACAGGGTCGACCTACCTGCAAAATTGAAGGTAGCAAGAGAAGTCATTGGTGACACATACTTAGTTCTGCTTGGCCCTTTTCATCTGAAGAGCTGGAAGTTTTGCTACCATATTAAGCAATTTATGGTGGCTTACAAAGTTTCATCTCAACCTTGTGCCAGCCATAACTGGAGAGAACTCTAGGCAAATGCATATATCTCGAAGGCTGGAGATTTCCACACTGCCTTACTCTCCTAAACACTTGGAAGCTCGAGTATTAAAGACTGGAGATTCCCACATTGCGTGGCTCTAGTAAACGAGTTGTTAAGTTGCCTGAATCAATTACTTCAAATTGTACATACTGTAGTCTGTACTACTTTGGTGCCTGAACCAACTTCTCCCGATTGAGCTTGCTGTATAACCTTTTCTGATTCAGTCTCGCGCGTAGTCAAGTTCTTTTGAGAATTGTGAATTTCCTTGTTATTATAAGCCTCCCTTGCCAGATACCAATTTCCTATAAATGAAGATTAAGCTTTCTGTAACTGGCAGCAACCTAATTAAACAATCACCGAAGTTTCCTATCTATTTGTCTTTTGTATCCTAGTTTTTGCTGGTCATGACCACGAATAACGGAAAAGAGCGGTGACATACAAGTGGTTTTTCTTCTACAACTTTGTTATCTCTTATATGTATCTCCATAACTCCATTTAGTGTCAAATTTTTGACTCATCTTTTCTTCTTTTCATGTGATTGGCAAAGGTTGAAAAGCCCAAGAGAGACTGGCAATAGCAAGCTCAAGAGCTACATAAACAACCCAACGTAGGAGGCTAACCTCTAAGTAACAAGTATCCAGATTATAATGCCACTGCAGAGACAAGAAAAAAGTGAAGTAACAACAAAAGCAAGGACATTTTCCGTTTGTTATTATCATGCCTTACTTCAAACTGTAATTTGAAAGTTGAAATACAACCATGTTTTTGTGGTTCATCAATTCAGCACCTCGGTTTAGTTTGATTACTTCTTCAACTCGATCAATCAAGTTATTTATTGCTCATCCAATTCTGAAACAATGCACTCAATTTCATTCTCATCAACCAAGACGACTAGAAGAAAAACATATCATCTCTTTGTTACACAAGCACCCGACAAGAAATCAATCTATTCAAATCCATTCTCAGCTCATTACATCTGGGTTTCATCGTCGCAGTCCCATGATCGATGAGACTCAGCTGATCATCTGGAACACATTAATCAGAGTGTACTCACAGGCTATTTTCCCCGAAGAAGCTATTAATCTATATAAACAAATACTCCATGAAATCACTCCTTCGTCCTCTGTTTCATCTGATACTTTTACTTTCTCTTTCCTCTTTAAAGCTTGTGCTAATCTGCAGAATCCCATTATAGGAACCCAAATTCATGCTCATGTAATCAAATTTGGGTTAGAAATTCAGGTTTATGTTCAGACAGCTCTGGTTAATATGTACTTAATGTGTGAGTGTCTGACTGAAGGTATTAAAGTGTTTGATGAAATGCCCGATAGAAACCATGTTACTTGGAATGTTATGATCACTGGTTTAACAAAAATGGGTGACATTAATCTTGCTAGAAGTATATTTGACGATATGCCTTGTAAGAATATCGTTTCATGGACTGGAATTATCGATGGATATGTCCGTTTGGATCGACATACAGAAGCTCTTACTCTCTTCCGGCAAATGACTTTGATTGAAGGTATTTTACCATCTGAAATAACAGTTTTAACAATCCTTACTTCAGTTTGGAAGACGAGTTCTTTTGACTTACTGCAATCTCTTCACGCTTATTTGGTGAAAACTGGATTCATTTTGTCTGATGTCAGAGTAACAAATTCTCTCATAGACACTTACGTAAAATGCGGGTCTATAGACTGCGGGTTCGAAGTGTTTCAAGAAGTACCAAGAAACAGAAAGAATTTGATTACATGGACAACCATAATTTCAGGTTTAGCTATGCATGGAAAGGCAAAAGAAGCTGTAAATCATTTCCAAGAAATGGAAAAACAAGGTTTAAAACCAAACAGGGTTACATTCTTGAGTGTTATGAATGCATGTAGTCATGGTGGACTAATTGAACAAGGTCGAGAGTTTTTTGAGAAGATGGTTAACGTATATCAGATAATTCCAGATGTTAAGCATTATGGTTGTATGGTTGATATGTTTGGAAGAGTTGGAATGTTGGAAGAAGCTGAAAAAATGGCCATGGAAATTCCAACAGAGATGATTAATGTAATAATATGGAGAACACTTTTAGGTGCATGTAGTTATCATGGAAATGCAGAGATGAGTGAGAGAGTAATGAAAAAAATATTTGAATTGGAAAAAGATTATAGTGGTGATTATGTTCTTTTGTCTAATGCCTTTTCTGGCGCCGGAAGATTCGATGATGCCGAAATGATTAGGAAAATAATGGATGAGAGAAATGTTTCAAAAGTTCCTGGTCTAAGTCTGAGTTTGTCAAACTAGAGAAGAACAATGCAGAATAATTTTTGGGTAAAACTTCATGGACAGCACTTCTCAAACAGTGGATGGGTAAAATACCATTCATATGCGTGCAGGGCTGGTTAGCCTCACCCGCTTGACTGTTCAGCTCTATCCGATGAAAAGGAAAAGTAAAAAGAGCATGTGCCTCGGTAACCAGGTGCAAAAATCTCTGTTCACTGGAGAAGCTACCAAGTCCGGATCATACGACCCAAGTTTTATGTGGGGCTACAATATCAGTTTCTGAGAAAGGAAACAAAACCGGTAAATTCGGTATAAACTAATTTTTCAACTAACTTTTTTTTTGTTTTCCTTTACTTCTAAAGAAGGCAATAAAAGGGCTTTGAAAAAATTCTCTTCTTTCTGTATTATTATTTCTGAATCCGATTTTGCTACAATTATATTCTGTAGCAAAGTCGGAGTCGGTCTTTCATTTCATTACCTCAACTGGATGTTTTCTGTTTGACCTTCAAGTGTTTTCTTGATTTTTCTTTTGAATCATTTACGTTTTTTTATCATTCATTATTCATGGCTGATGTTGTAAATTTTTCTCCCTCGTCTCCTCGTAATCATTCATGTATCTCATATTCACACAGGCGGTCATCATCTATGCCAGTATTTTCATCTCTTAGATTCAATTCTTCTATGGAAAGTGATGGTATTGGGAATAAAATAGTTCTGCAACTAGAGGAGAAAGAACCTAGAAAAGGATATATCCAACCTGTACAGGTATGCAAAAATTTCAATCTCTTTGAATTTATTGTTAAGAGGTAAGATTTGGGAAATTGATTCTGGTTTCATTATTTGTGTTCTTAGGGAAGGAATTTGCAAAACAAATTACGGTTTAGTAAATCTCCTCAGAAGTGGTGGGAGAAAAGATATGAACCTAACATGAAAGAGATAACTTCTGCTCAAGATCTTGTGGATTCATTGCGAAATGCAGGAGATAATTTGGTGATATTAGATTTCTTTTCTCCGAGTTGTGGAGGTTGCAGATCTCTTCATCCAAAAGTAAGCTTTTCAAAACCAAAAAAACATACAAAAGAAAACTCATTCTTTGTATCTTCATGATTTCATAGAACTTTCTTCTGAAGAAGATTTTATTGAATGGAATATATTTTCTTTATTTTAATTGTTTACAGATTATACAATTTGCAGAAATGAACAAAGATGTTCTATTCCTTCAAGTAAATTATGAGGAACATAAATCAATGTGTTATACTCTTAACGTGCATGTTCTTCCGTTTTTTCGGTTTTATAGAGGAGCTAATGGTCGTCTCTGCAGCTTCAGTTGCACGAATGCTACTGTAAGGAAGCATTTTCTAACACATGTGATCTAAGATATTGACCAGCTTATAACAAATTAATTAAAAACAGAACCTGTTATATCTGATCTAAGATTTATCTTTTCTAATGATACATACAGATCAAGAAATTCAAAGATGCATTAGCCAAACACACAACAGAAAGGTGCAGTCTGGGACCAGCAGAAGGCTTGGAGGAATCAGAGCTCCTAGCTCTGTCTGCAAATAGAGATCTCTCCTTCAATTATATACCGAAACAGAAACCAATTTCTGTATCCGCTGAAGAGCAACTAAGAGAGAGACCAAATCTTGGAGACACGGAGCTACTTCTTCCTTCTACGGAGGACAAGCATTTGGCTGAACAAGCAACTGAAGCATCCATTTGACCACCTAATTTTGAGCGCCGCACTTTTTTTTGGCACCTTGTAAGTTGTTAGACATAGACCCTATCTCATTAAATCCCCATATGTGTAAGTTCATATAATACCTGCCTGACTGCCTCTGCGCGAGGATATTTACTGTAATATGTAGAGCACTCTAATTACAATGAAAAGAAGAAAAAGGAAAAAGAAATACACAAGACCAAGGACGTTATTCATATTTTACCTGTGTGAAGGTTGGACAAATAGTTGAAATTCATATGGGATAACCACAGAGGTTGTTTTCTTCTTGCTTCTTAAACGTAGATAAGGAAGGCCTATAAATCTCTTTGTTTGTGGTAGGAGTAGGATTGACGATGATGCTGTTGGTATGGCATCTATGATCCCAATCTATGGACGGTTAAAAAAATTATAGCACGAGGTGAAAAACGTCTCCACAGGAATGTATGCTACATCTATTAGACAGCCTCGGCAGCCAGTAACTGCCATTGTTTGTTTTGATCAAAACTGCTGGCATAAAGTTCACACCAGAAATGAGAACCCAGATTCAGCACTTTCTGTTGGATCCATTCAAGTTGTCTTCCATCTTCCAATTAGTCTACGAATAAATAATGAACTGAATTACAAGATCAGCTCCAATTTTTATTAACTATTAGTTAATAAAAATATTGGCTTCCTGTACACCGGGCAGCATAATAAATGTTTTTAAAACAAAAACGTACAGCAAAATTCTACCAATTGAGTAATCACACAGCCATCAGATGATAAATTTGAATATGCAACACCAAGCAAGAATCCAATTGTTCAATGATACCAATGTGCAAGAATTAATTACAAGGGGATTTTAAGTATGTTCTGATTTTGTTATTCCTTGGTGATAAACTTAGCAGACCCACAACACCAATTTTTCCAACACTCAAGTCAATAGAGAAATTATTTCATAGCTTTTGAAATCTTATAAATAAGTGGGAACAGCAGAAGAGAGGAACCAAGAAGACAAAACGAAACGAAAAGATTTCATAGTGGAACACTAACAGAGCACAATCTGCAATCTAATCCAAATATACCAATCACCTAACTTGACAGGGATTGTCACAAAATCCAGAATCGTAATATGGGCTTTGATTCATCTCTGGGGAGGAGGCTCAACTGTCCTGACATTTGCACCTGTCAGGCCTTCAAGTTGATCTTTGGTGATCTCCACAAAATGGCCAACCATTTCATGAAACTGCTTCAGACCCGAGAGAGGCAGAATAATAGATGAACGATCAGACCCGGCAACCTGCAAGCCATAATTCAAATCAATTAGTTTGTTAGTAAGAAAATTGGACCCCAAGCATAAAAATTAACAGATGTTATATATGCATATAATAATGAAAATTGGTATAACTAACAAGACACGGACTTCCACTTACCTCAGATATCTTCAAGAAATGGCCTCTGTTGTTACTTCCAAGATCAAAGAAGAACCTTTTTTGATCAGCTCTGATTACCTTAGAAATCCCAAGGTTTCCAAGGTCACCTTGAGGAGGTAATTCAAGTGGCCTATCTGCTACATTGATTTTGGATGCTGTAGCAGGTTGACTACTGTGGCCAGCTATGAAGCCAGCACCCACATCATCTGAAAGGCCTGCAAGGCACTCTGAGGGTTCAGAATTTGTCTGCTTCCAGAGGAAAGGGAAAACACATAAGACTCTCAGAAATGACTATGGTTGCATTTGTATGTCAGGGAGAGAGAGAGAGAAAGAGAGACAGACCTGATTAGGTAGAACAAAAAGCCTAGAAGCTTCATTGATTTCTCCCAAAATGTTCCTAAATGCTACCCATCCTTCATCTCTTGCACTTCCTGCTGGAACAATAATCGTACTACGGTTTCTGCTAACTGATGCTTCCGAAACCTGCCAAAAACCAAAACACGCAACTCTCAGTCTGATGGGAAAAGTGAACTAGGGCAACCAGAATACGATGTAAGTTATTCAGCCCATCTGTTTCTCCACACACTTGGAATGAGTTAATGACTTGAGAATGATGATATGTCAGATGTGTATAACTAACCAAAGGGAAATTTGTGATCAGACAAATTTAACTCAGTTTGGCATTCCAGGATTTTTTATCACAAGGATTACCATGGTTATGTAAAAACAGATATTAACTTTACCAATGGTCCAATACTACAAAAAATATTCAGTGAACGCGTTGCTTGATTATGGAAATTAACCCCGAGTAATTGTAAGCAAACATGTGACTGGTATTTGAAGGCCGCATGAATAAAGAAAAAAAGAAGAAGTTGTGGTCGATTTGCAGTGAATATTAGCATGATATGATACAAATAAGAAAAAGCCAAACTCTAAAGAGATTCATTTTAAAATTTATTTGTAGTTAAAGCCCGCCATAAAAAGAGATGTAATAGAACTGCAAATTTTCACCCCACTGCTAGAGCATGCAAATATTCACAGCCCTTTTGCCTTCTTAACAGACTCCAAAGGAATCCAATTACAAATCAAAATCGCATACGAATAATATTCCCTACAAAACTAAAACACCTTTCAAATGTCCAGAGAGTAGGCAACAGTGGATAAAGCTTTTCTTTCTAATCTCTTGTAAGTTGTAACAATTTTTTTCTACTTTATCAGAAAACAGAAAGAAACTTTTCTGGGGAAAAGATTGGTGTAGTTCTGCAACTCTGAAAACATTTTCAAGATTCTATTTAAAGTTATTCTTTGTAACTTAACAACTACGACCTTAACCAATGCAAAACCACCGTAACTCGATTACTTCATGGTATTTTGAAAATACAGCAATTTCAAAGTGCAGCAATTGTAATAGTGAAAAGGCTCTAACCCATTCATTCATGTAAACATGAGAGCAACAACAAGTCAGCACAGCATCAGATAATCATGCACCAAACTCTCAAATATAGGTAAATTGCAAGCTAAATTGACTTACCTTAAGAAATCTCCCCCTTTTATTCTCGCCAACATCAAAGAAGAAAACCTAAAAAAAAAAAAAAACAATCTTTAACAACTAAGCTTTATAACAATTTATAACAACAAATAAAAGCTGTAAATCAAGAAACAATTGAAAGTATTAGAATAGCAACCTTGGTATCAAGTTGCAATTCTTTGCTTAATCCTTCTTGTTCATCAGAACTAACATAGTAATTAAAGAGATCTAAGAACCAAACAATGCCACTGACAGGAACAATAATAGTCGATCTAGTAGCAGAAGTTTTCTCAGAGATCTTCAAGTAACGACCACGAGGATTCTCTTTTAGGTCAAAGTAGAACAATTTATGTTCTACTTGTAGTGTTTTGCAAAGTAACTCAACATCGTTACCACCAGAATTGCCTTCCATTACTCAAATAAAATAAAACCTTAAACCCCTCTTATCTGTTACACTCCAGAATCAAAAAAATACCCTCTCTAACTCTGAGAATTAAGGGGAATTATGAATTCGAAAGAACTAAGAATGTTTGGTAACAATTTCTCTTCTTCTTCCTCTTTGTCTTAGAAGAAGAAGTTGTATAAATTAGGGTTAGGGTTTGAAGCAATGGAGGTGGTGTTTGACTAAATCTAATCGGCATTCTCTCTTTTTATCACTTTCTTCCCTAACAAATCGCGTTTTTACGGACGCTCCTGTGGGCACGTTATTACTGCATTTATTTTTGAACCCTCATTTTGGGCATTGACAAAATCTTCTTAGGCATACAAAGCACTAGTCCTAACTTGGGTGACCTTATAAGGGGTACCCTATGGGGTGGTTCAATTACTTATATGCCCTTAAATCCTTTAAATTACTACTAATCTATCCCTAATCCTAATACAAAACCTATAATCAACTATACCTAAAATCAGTTTCATTCACCTTCTTCTTCTTCCTCTCCACAGCCGAACTCATTCACCCTTCCCTTTCTTTTTTTTTTTCATCGCGGAAATTTAATTGTCGATTCATGAAACTTTAATCGACGATTAAACTCATCTATATAATGGGTCGTCGTAAGGCAGTATCTCGTTCAAATCGATCGATTGAACAACCTATTGATGAAGAAGAAGATTTAGAGAGTGAAGAACAAACTCAAAATCAACCACAAAATCAACCGGAAGAAGAGATTGAAGAAGAACCAACTCCGGAAATGAGAATAAGAAGGTTAGTTCTACAAACCCATCTCATATTTGATGTTTTTGATTGTTTTGGTCGATTTAATTCGTCAAAATCATGTGTTCTGCGGCGGTTACAGGGTATGGTTCGGCGTAAAACAAATGTTAGATGTGCGCCGAGCTGTTCTTGGAACTGAACCCTGAAAGTGCATATGAACGGCTCGGCGTAGATCTGAAATCCGTTTTGAGCCGAACTTAGTGACACGGAGACTTATATTTAGAATCGGCTTATTCGATGGTGTTAGTTTTGTGCCGAATATGTTTTGTGAATTTCAGAAATTTTGCATGTGCATAGGATCGGCTTGTATGGTAGTATTAGTTTTTTGCCGAATAAATGTTGTTTGAATTTCAGAATTTTTGCATGTGCTTAGGATCGGCTTGTATGGTTGTATTAGTTTTGTGCCGAATAAATGTTGTTTTAATTTCAGAATTTTTGCATGTGCTTAGGATCGGCTTGTATGGTTGTATTAGTTTTGCTCCGAATAAATGTTTCAATTCATAAGTCTAGATTCGGCTTATTCGTTAGTATTAGAGTTGCGCCGAATATCATTGTTAAAATTTCATAAATTTTACAAGTGTATAGGATCGGCTTATTTATATGATATCATGTTGCGCCGAATACATGTTTGAGTTCATAATCATAGATTCGGCTTATTCGACGGTATCGGTTGTGAGCCGAATATATAGGATCGGCTTATAATTGTTTTGTGGTATGAGCCGATCCACTCTCTGTGTAAGCTAATAAAAATTTCAAGACATGATTCATACTTGCGCCGAATTAGTCTTATAACTTTCATACTTGTGTCAGGACCAATGCCGCGGGTAGGGAGATGTTGAAAAAAATGAAGGCCAAACTTGGTTGCAAAACACCAATGACCGTGGAAGAACAAAAATACCTCATCAACAAGTGGGATGCAATCATCAACAAAGGAAAAGGACCTGAGGAACCCGAACAAAGGCCTACCACTAAGAAGAGGGGTCGTGGTTAAATGCCCTTTTATGTTTCCAACTTCCTTTTAATGTTTTTCTTAAGTTTTAAGTACACTTTTATGGTGTTGCAAACACCTTTGCTTTTAGGTGCTCAACTTTGTTTTTAATGGTGCTGGGATTGGGTTATGGACACCTTCAATTTCATGTTTTAATGAATAGATTAACAGTTATGCGCCGAATGTATAGAGTTCGGCTTATCCTCTAATGTTAGTTACGCGCCGAATCATTTGTCCAGGTTCGGCTTTTTTTATAATTTGAGTTATAAGCCGAGCCTTAAAAATCATTATTGGTGTAATCCAGTATATAGTTCGGCTTAAATCTCACCAATATGGTGAGCCGAATCTGTAAAAATTTTCAAATTTTTTTAAAAAATAGCCATTACTTATATAGGTTCGGCTTATGTTCTAAAATTTCTATAAGCCGAACATGTACATTTTTTTCACGAAAATCTAGGAACGACTCTTTTTTTGAAATATATAGCCGTTGTAAAACTATATTCTATATATACCTACATGTTTTTTCATATTCTTAACCACATATGCTCAACAAATGGCACCCCCAACTCCTAAGTTTACTCTAGAAGAAGATTTATCTCTTTGCACTAATTATGTAGCATACTATCCAAAGAAGGGTGAAGAACGACGAGTAAATGGTCTGATGAGTATGTACTACTTGGTTAGAATTCATGAAGCCTTCAGCACGGAAACAGGTAATCCTCACAACCGGGATAGTGCGTCCTTGTTTTGCCGAATTATAAGTATTAAGAAAAAAGTCACAGACTTCATAGCTTTAGTTCGGATTGTGAGTCGATATCGACTCAAAGGTGAAACAAACTATGAGATTGAAGTTCGAGCTCTATAGGAATGGCGACGATGGAAGGGAAAGAATTTCAAATACAAAGATCACTACCACATTCTTAGAAGGTTTCTCATTACCCGTTTAGGATATTAGAAATTAATTGCAAGCCTACTATGTAGCAGGGATGTAATCCACAATTTCTATGAATTTGAAAAGTCTATTTGGAATGATATAATAATTCTTGTGTTCATGAATCATGAAAGGTTCGGCTTTCTTCAGAAATATACTACAAGCCGAACCTAGCAAAGTAATTCTGGTTTTTTAAAGTTTCAAAGTTCGGCTTGCAGTGAAATAATATTATAATCCGAACCTGACAAAAAAAACTCTGGTATTTTTTTGTTGTCGGGTTCGTCTTTTAGTGAATTGTTCTTATAAGCCGAACCTGACACAAAATAAACGGATAAATCCATGAAACATTTTTTATGGATATCCTAAACGAATCTCATCCTCTTCACTGACCTCTTTCTCATCATCTTCACTGACCTCATTCTCATCATCTTCACTGACCTCTTGCTTAACATCTTCATCCTCATCACTTGAAAACGTAATTACTTGTCCACTTGGAGGCTGCACATGCAAAGATTTCCAAAGATCCATTTCTGTCGCATAATTTGCACACCAATCCATCGCAAAATTATTTTCAAATCTAGGCCAAAAGGCTGCACTCATCAAGGGTGGTAATGGGCAACCGGGTCTAAGTTTGAGGCCGATAAAATGACAATTTTGAACAAATCCAAGAACAAGTCTTTTATCCTTTACACCATCATTGCAAGGTTTTGTTGGAGGCGCGTAAGTAAAGCTACTACCCGTCCATGCGAAACAATATACGACGCAATTGAATGTCTCCGCTATTAAAAACCCACAAATGGGCATTGCCATCCAATGTTCTTCGGTAATGATAAAATCCCCATGCAAACGACGTTCGAATGCAACGTACTCCGCTGCCACCCCTGCATCTTTTCTTGGACCTGTTCTCATCATTGTCTTATAGAATTCTTTGTTTTTACGTAGGGTTTGTAACAATCGTTGCCGAATATAGTTCACTTCATTTTCAGGGGGCACCGGATTATTCCCTTCCATAAAAGGACCAAGTTGTTCCGCCATGACGTAATAACCACAATTTCCATCGCCTTGCACGTCGTCCATTGCTATAATATGCTCATGAATTATTGGCGATAGATCTTCCAAGTAGTTATCGTATATAAAATTGATAGGCCTCATATACCTACCGAACTTATCTCTTTTGGGTCCTCTCATCCTACCATTTCATGTACGGTCCTTTTCTCCTTTATCTTAGTTTGTGAAGGATACATCTTAGCCTTCCCCTTGACATCCTCTTTATTATCCTTAGCTTGTGACGGACAATCATTATCATTCACCTCTTTGTTACTTGTTTCCGATTTTTGAATACTCGGGCGACCTCGGTTTTTTGGAACTTTGACTTCTTCCTCCTTCATCAACTTCTCAATTTCTTTCTTTGCCTTTTCAAAACTTGCATCATGGTACTCAACACCGGATGGATTCCTTTTATTAGCCAATAGTTCCTTGTTGGCTTGTCTAGTTTGAAAATTATTCATTTTCTTACTCTTCCTACCTTTCGGGTCACTCTTCTCCGGTTCCAAAATATTTTCTTGGGTGAAAGGATACATGACCGGCATCATGTTGTCCCATAGGAATTTCTTTTGAGGTCGGGACATATTCCTATACATCTCCGCCAATTTTTTCCCATTTGTCGTGTCCCATATCTCTAGATCATCCTCATCGTCTTCGGTTGGGAGAGGATCGAAGCTTAATTGTTTCCAAAAATGATCAATATCCTCAAATGGTATGATACCATCCTTGTACCGAAGTAGGTCATGGCGGCATGGAAGTACCATAGATTTCTTCATTGTACAAACACACTCTTCCTCCAAGGTGGCGCCTAATGTCTTAATCAAATCCACTTCTTTCATCAACAAGTCGATGCATAGATGGGAGACTCTATAAGTTAATTCCCGTAGCCAATTAGTACCATAATTCTTGTGTCTAAACATAAGGTCATGCTCGAACGCGGTTTTAATTCTCACAACATCACTTTTGAAATATTCATCAATTGCATCAAAAACCGTGACAAAAGTGTCAACACAACCAAAAAGGTTCTTCTTCAACCGATAATGAGCCGACTCTACCATACTTGTGGCTTGGTTGTCGAAGTGTTTGTGCGTATTTGTGAAACAACTCACGAACCTTTCTTTATTAGGTTCCAACACATCTTTGACCAAGTAAGTAATGACATCGGGGTAGGCGGTCTTCCAATGCTTAATAAGCATTTTAAAATTTTCTTCATAGACATCCTCGGTGATTGACCATATCAAAGCTTCCCATTCGCCTTGGAAATAAGCCCACAACATCTCATTATGTTCATATGCTTTCAAGAATTCCTTCTTTTTCTTTACTCGTGTCTCCAACGGTAGCTTAGCAATATTCTCTAATTCTTTCAACTTAAGTGGTTGAATTATCGGTTGACATTTTTTCCTCACATTGCACCATATGTGAAACGTACAAAGAAAATTGAATGCATCCGGAAATACCTTCTTAATAGCATACATCAACGATGAATCTTGATCGGAAACGAACACTTTAGGAAGAGCACCCTCCCGGAAGATTAACTTCAATTGTTCTAACCCCCAAACATAACTCTATTTCTTCTCGTTTTTCATGAAACAAAAAGCCACGGTGAATGGTGCCTTTTTCGAAGTATGCCCCACAATGTTCATCAACGGCATCTCATATTTATTAGTCTTGTACGTGAAATCCAATATAATAACTTGTGGGAAGCATAGATCCAATTGGGCGCATTCCGGGTGGGCAAGGAAAAGGTGTGTGACTTGCCCGAAGTCATCCAACTTCTTTTGGCAAGCGTAGTTATTCTTCACCCCTAACCACATTACTTGTTGCATCACCATCCTACCTTGCAAATTGAGTATTCTAATCTTTTGTCTTGCATTGTAGATAGTTTGCATAGTCGACTTGTAATTCTTGTTGTCCGCCTTCAATTTGCTAAGAATCCTAGAAGGTGGCAAACGTGCTCGTGTCATTTTATCCACTTCTAGCATCTCGTCGGGTTTGAGTCGCGCTACTTTCGCATGTCCATGAAGGTCTTTGGGACGTGGGTGGTTATGACGACAATCCATATCTTTATTCATTATCCAATATTGATCTTCTTTGTTCATGGACTTATTCTTGAGGTTGAAAACGATCTTGAAAGGGCAATTTATTTTCTTCGTCTTCGTCCTATTCTTTCTCCCGGTCTTCCCAACGTATACAGTACCCTTTTTAACCTTGCTAGCGCTGGTTCCACTACGCTCACAAATCATTTCAAACCGATCCCATTGGCTTTGTTGTCCTTTAACTAGTACACAATTTATCTTCATCGCGTGTTCCTCAAGCCAATCCAGAACTTCTGGTTTAGTTTTCCATATCTACGTTCATTCCAAAACAAGTAATTTGTAAGAAAAACTTTGGAATATTCCGACAACATTAAGGTAAACAAAAGGTTCTTACATACCAAATCATTTTGGAAGTGATCCTTGGTATCCTCGTGAATTATTTCTATTGGATCAGGTTGATTTTCCATGGGTCCAAGCACGATCTACAAAGAATATCACAAGGTTAAACACTAGAAAGGGAATATAATAACAAGGTTCGGCGCATTCGATAATCACATTATGTGCCGAACTATAAACATTTACAGGTTTCGGCTTATACGATATCCTCAATATGTGCCGAACCACGAACAATATTTTAACCCAAAAATTAACAAATTCATGTTCGGCTCAGACGATAATCATATTATGTGCCGAACCTTGAACATAAGAGGTTTCTGTTGATACGATATTCTCCATATGTGCCGAACCAGTAACAATATTTCAACCCAGAAATTAAAAAATTATGTTCGGCACATACGATTTTGGATATATAAGCCGAATTAGTAATGATTCTATTCCGGACTATTCAGGATGTTGTTCGGCTTACTATGAAACTTTCATATAAGCCGAACTAGTGTTTAGCAAAAGGGTTGGAATTGGAAATTATAGGTTCGGCGCATGCAGTAAACAGATTCAGTAAGCCGAACCGTTCATCAATTGGTACATTCGGCTCATAGATGTGAGCCGAACCTCAACCTGTTTCGCCGAACCATGATTCAAAAAACCTAACTTTTGATAATTGAGAGCTATAGAAGTGAGATTAAGTATAGGATATAAGTGTACCTGTGTATTAGAAGCATTGGGTTCCTCATCAATGTCTTCATCATCAGGATTTGGCTCATAAAAATCATCATCTTGAGTTTGTGTTTGAGTTTGAGCTTGAGTTTGAGTGGGTGTAAAATCATTCTCATAATCTAAGAAATCAGCCATTTCTGGATCATTGTTGTAGTTGATATGTATTTTCCTAGGTTTTTTAGATGAATGATGACCCTCCTCATCCTCCATTGAATCAAGAATTAGAATTTTCTCACTTTCTCCTTCTCTTTCTCTCCTTCTTAACCAAACCAAAACTTTGATATTTTTTTTCCTCAAATTTTTCATCTAAACAACTCTTATAATTCTGAAAATTATTTTAATCACTAAACAAAATATTTAATCACTAATCAAGATTATTAACACTAATACGTAAAGGGCAGATTTTCCATTAAAAAAATTTGGGTTAAGGGGTTATCTTATTTTGCTATTTCACAACCTTTTTTGTCTTCATTCAGTATGCCTTGGAAGATTTTGGTATGCCAAAAATTATAGTTCTTATTTTTTTCATCTACTTTCTTTTTTAAAAACCCAGTAATTAAATTCTTTAATGTAAATTACCACGTGGGTTTTCTGCTTCAGCTTCACAATAGTGCTTTTTCTGTTTCACGTGGAAATGCCAATTTACCGCTCTCATTACCTAAAGGGTTCTGTCGTGGTTTTTGGAAAAATATCTTTTCAGTTGTGTTTGGTGGAGTGTTCCTGATGTGAAAAGTACTAGTAGTAAATGTTTGGTAAATTAAGTGTAAAAAGTACGGTGAATTTAAAAAAAATCTAAAAGAAATTATTCGGTAAATTGTTATACTGCGCAAGTGACGTTGCTAAGGGCAATTCTTATGGTAATGGCTAAATTAAAAAATTTGTTGAGTCAGGTGGATGGCCAAACACGTTTCTCCATTATAGGAAAAGAAGTGGGTGGTTGATCATCAAGCGCCAGGTCACACAACATCCGCCAGCGTGTGAAGATGAAACTCGGCGTGCGAACCACAACTGCGAGAGTTTGAAGGTTAAGCGCGGCGTGCTTTCTACACATGCTGGCGTGTGAAGTAAAAACGCCAATGGATAGTTTTTCAAAATTAAAAAACATTCATTTTTTTTCCATTATAAATTACAACCATCTTCAAACAATTCACTCACACCAAAATTCACTTCTCTTGAATTTTATCTTCTAAATCTATTTCAATTTTTTAGTTTTATTGTTGGTGAAATGGTTGAAAAGGCGATCACACTTTTTTGCGATGCAAAACTTGAAGTTGTTGTTTCTAAGATATGTGGAAGTTTTAAAAAGATTGAAAATTGTAAGAGGGAAGTGCAAGTTTTTGAAGTTGCTCCAAGAAAATGTTCCGCTAAAAGGAAGAGAAGAGCTCCAGTTTTGAAAGTTAACAACAAAAATTCAAAAACAAAGGCGAAACTGTCAAAGAGCGCGTTGAATGAAAGATACGTCAAATGAAGATAAACAAGAGGCCAAAGCTTGTACGTGATTTTCATCGAAGTTGTTTAGTACTTTTTATTATTTTCTAAGTTTATATCTTGTAAAAGAATTGGCAGTAATATCAATGAATTATTTAGAATTTAAAATAGATTTCCATTTCAGATTAAGCGATATTTATTACATTTTAAACTTGCATATAACATCAAACTACATTTTTAATAAACGACAACAATAGCACCAAAATACATCAAATCCAGCGATATTATCTCTGTAGAGTTCATAGCATTCAAAATGCTTAAACTCTCTTCCGGTTTCTTCAGTAAACTTGGTCTAAGCGATGATTTTCTGTAAAACAGATAAACAACAAGTTAAGATATTTATGATGCATTTGATCAGTAAGGACAAAGGTAAGATACTCACTAGTTCTTCGTTGGGTAATCCAGAATTGCTACGGTGAACCATCCACAAAACTTCTGTATAATGTTTGACATCCTTAGTGATGAATGAAAATCTTAGTTCTAGGCTCTTACTGTTTCTTATGGTTTCGTTCTGCGACGCTACAAAATGTTCCAATACTCTTTCCTAGAAATAGTCATTGTTCATTAGTCTCATCATACGATGTAACCAACATCGAACAAGAGTAACATCTTCTTTCATTGTAAAGACCGGGAGAGGCATTTGAGTGCAGTAAAGATGTGCTTGAGATGGACTATCTTTAAGAATGTTGAAACAAACTTCGTAAAGAAAAGGTTTACCGTGAGCTTCCTCTCAATTATCAAGAGCTGTTTGGATCACTTTAGCTTCAGTTACACCGATGAACTTTTCTCGATCAATTTCCCTTACCATAGTAAGAAATGGCCGGACTGCAATCCTAATAGATTGAAAACGAGCATACAATCGACGAGCATCTCGGTTTCCCGGGTTCCCCGTCAGTGAGAAAAACATTGTAAAAATGTTCTCCCAAAAAGAACCGTCTTGATAGCCCACACCAACGATTACTCTATGGAAAATATATGCTTTGCATATAGTTAAATCCTCTTCTTCAGTAAACTTGGGACCACGAATTCTAACAAACATTTCTGCAGAGTGAGACGGATTAAGAGTTTCAGAAAGAAAGAAGAAGATGTGAATTTGGAGATGGGAAGAATGAAATTTATAAGGTGAGAAATAAAATTGAGCCATTGGAAATTTAGTCGTTGGCGTTTGTAGTAAAACCGCGCGGCTTTACCATAACCGCCCGTTTGAATTACCAATGACTATTCATTTATTTTTTGTTATAAATACAACACTAGGTTTGATTCTCAACCAAACCAACAGATTTCTTTAAGCCAATCCACCATGTTTTATAAAGGCAAAGCAAAGCAAATATTATGTGTCGAAGCAAAAGATTTGTCCATTATATTTCATGGATAACCACAGTCTTATGCAATGCCCTTGGATGTATTCAAAGTGTCTGCGAGAAGGTTGTTCACGCATCAGAATGGTGATTGAATCACAACCGGAAAAGCTCAGGTATTTGCAATGTCAAGATCTCAATTGTCCAGAGGAACCACATATGCTAGATGATCTGCTATGAAGATTAAAGAAGAAGAAGAAAAGTTTGCAACACTCTACAAAAACTTCAAACTTAAAGCCAAATTGAAGAAAAAGTTATTACACTGCAAGCATTGTAGAGATGGAGATCACGAATACAAACATTGTCCACAGAGAATCAGTGGATGCTCAAAGCCTGATTGCAGGATTTTTATGCATTTGTGCACTTATACTGAAGAAGATACATATGAAAGACATTTCTGGAAATGTCATAGGTATTTTTCGGTGGAGTGGGCAGATTAAGTTGAAGGACAAATCGATTCAACATGATATTATGTTATTTAGTTTGGTGTTTATTTTGTGTTATTATGATCATCTAAACCAAACATGTGGATGTCTTCACATTTGCACCATCAATATCATAACTAATTAAAAAAAAAATCTTGGATTAAACATTGCACCATCAATATCATAATAAAAACATACTGCATTGGATTAAACAACTACATCATACATGAGAATAAAAATATTACATTAAATTTAAATAACTACTACATAGGCGTCAGTTCTCGTCGGGTGGTGCAATTCCTAGGACGATGTAGGGATCGTATCTGTTGAGCACCCTAAGAATGTTGAAACAAGCTTGGAAGTTAAAAGGACGTCCGCCTTGAGATACTGCCCACATCGCTAGTGTTATGGGTTCCACGTCATTTACAACTTCACTGTCGAGTTTATTTTTGTGATTGTGCACTAGTACATCTAGGAATTCTGATACATGACGACTAATTACACTAAAACGATACGAAAATCCGTGAGAATCACGCCCATAAATGTTCTCCAGTTCAACGACGAACATTGTATAAACTTTCTCCCAGAACACAACGTCGATTCGGCTACATTCCTAAGAAAACATCTTGTGTGAGAAAAACAAAGGCTCTACAAATAGCCAAATCCTCTTGTTGAATGAATCTAACACCACGAACTCTGGGAGGCATTTTGTAGATGATTTTAGAGTTAAGAGATTTAGAATGTATGAATTTGGAGTTGAAATGAGGAGTATTTATAGAACTCAAACTTCTAGCCGTTGGATGACAAGAGTTTTCAGCCGTCCAGATTTAGCCGTGGGAGGTTTTGGTCCACGTGATGGAGTATAAACCACAGACTTTGGCATGTGAAGTAAAACCTGGCGGTTTTGGATCACATACCAGCGTGTTTGGTTTAACCGCCCGGTTTTCTATCAAGCGCACGTCTGTTCTATTGCCTCACTCAATAACTAACAATTTTGTTGGTTTGCCCATCTGTTTTTCATGTTTGTTGAGTCCATAGTGGGAGCAAAATGAACAAACTACAAGTTTGTTGAGTCCATAGGAACTGCTCTAACGAGTACGACGAAATAACCATGTTTACAAAAAAAAAATATTGTTATTATTATAACGATGATTTTATTGACGCACAAAAGCACCAAATTACCGGAAATTGGCTGGTAACCTAGCCACAAGTTGAGCTCCAACAATATATTTAATTAGTTGAACAGGTTTTCGTGCTAGGCTACCATCGAGTCTCATGAGGAATCAATCAAGGGAGCCAAAACGGATAATGGGGCAGATTATTATATCATAAGGGGTCAAGCTAATTTTACCTTTCGTATCAAGTTATGTAGTATTGCACCATCAGAGACTCGAACATGGGACCTCTTGGAGCGCATAAAACCTTTGATGAACGGGGATGACTAGCTGAGCTAGCTAGCCCTTTTTTTATAGATATAGTATATGATTTCAGAAGAAGGGTAAAATTGATAGGGTTTCTAGTGTCTTTCTTCTTGGTAATAACTCTAGGTTTTCGAGTGTTTTTCTTCTTGGTAACAACTCTGGACTATATGTGCCTAATAATAGATTTTTCTATAAGAAAAGCGGTAATGAAGACGGAACTCCAAAAGTCTTAAATGATGCAGTAGTTAATTCTGCATTAGATGGATTTTGGAATCGATTGTCTTCTACTATTTATCAAGTTAAGAATAAAAGTCTTCATCCAGGATCATATTTTGCTTCGATACTTTTGAAGAACCTTAACCAGCGACTACGGAAACAGTTATTCTCAGTTTAGAATTTATTTTATTGATCGAACAATATGCTTACAATATTGATTTTGATTATGTGAAAGTGATAATAGGTTACAATATGAATATAGAATTCACTGGTGATGTTACTTTAACAATGGGACTGTTGTTCCATTATTGGATCGTAACAAAAATAAAGTTCCCAAACAAATGATCTATTACAAAATAGAAGATAGTCATTCATTTCGGTGAAAGCTACTACAAGCTGTTATAATAGGTCTTTTTATTAGAATTTATTTATGAAAATAAGGATTCGAAGTGAGATGAAAAGAACGATTCGAAATTAGAATAAAAGAAGTATCTAAAATTAGACTTTGATCAATCAGATCATATGCTAAGCATAATCAAAAAAATTCTATTGAGGCCTGATAAGGTCAGTGTGAATCTATCCGAAGTTAAATCACTTAATTTTAAAAAATATTTATACCTAATATCCTCACAAATTTGAAGTCTTCTATAAAGAAATGTCTTCCATTCACTTTCGCAGACCTAAAAACAGTTTTAGTTTATAAAGCTGATGATAATGGACTCGACACTCAAGTGCATATGCCATATGCAGCTGGTTACTTAATTAGTGGTGTTGTTCTTAATTGCGATGGCTATTCATTTAAGTCTTCGGATTGCACCTCCAGATCTTCAACAAGGTGGAAATTCTCGTATTATATATGTACATGTTCATGCGGCTTGGATGAGTATACTCGTTTATCTCGTGACGGCTATAAACAATTCCTTTTTTCTATTAAAAAACATCCCATGTTGTTGTTAAAAGCTGTATCAAGCTCGAATTTTAGAGCTTGTGGTATTACCTAAGAATATTTAGGCCAATATGAACTGTGGGATTCAATTTTTGTTTTGGCTGTCTTTGTTTCCTGACGAAGCACGTGGGTGATGAACACCCATGTTATGACCGACGTATAAAACGTTTTTCTAAAGCCCTAATTTTAAATTCATTTGTTTGCCACTTCCTCCTCATCTTCTTCCTCCCTTTTCCTCTTTTTGTTCTCCTTATTTGTCTGTTTATTTCTTAACATTACTTATTCGTTCATCAAATTTGTCATGATTGTTCACTGTTTATTTGGATCCAATATTGTTCGTTTAGTTTCATTTTTCAGGTACGATTTTTGTTGCATAAATAAATAAATCCAATTCTCTATCAGCATACCCTAACTCTTTTCTTTTATGTATCTTTGTTTCTCCGATTTTTCTTTGCTCTTGATAAACAACAAGATCCTAACATTTATTGCTAAATCCTAACCATATTATTCATTCATCTATTTGTCTTTCTTGCTTTTCTTTTTACACGAGTATTTCAATTGTTATTTAAGTTTTTATACAATATATTCAATCAATATCTATATGGCTAATCCAAATCAAATTCCCTTTTTTTAGAGCATAGCTCGGTTGAACCCACCAAGCGTTGGTATGTCAAGTTTGGTTGTCATATTTTAGTGAATCAAAACTCATCTAAGAGTCGCTTGATTATGTACTAGAGACAACTTCGTATAGATTAGACTAGAAAGTCTAAGAATATGAGACGTACAAGTATTACTCGAAGACCTGAAGAACGTGAAGAAGTAACGAGCTACAACGACGACAACATCCTTCCTCTTGAGGTTAGTAATATTGACTTGAACGGTTTCATTCCTAACGTATGTTTCAAGTCGTGCTATATTGAAAAGATAACTGAGAAGCTGTGAATGAATATTTTACTCTAGTGGTGAGACATGATCATATGATCATAGTATTAAGGAACTAGACTACGAAGTATAACGCTTATCTTTTGAACTTCGTAGATATGACATCGACATAATCTTATGAATGCTATTGTGATTATGTGTATGGGTAAAGGTGAAGATTTCATCCTAGGAAACAATGTATTTACATTTGTTTAAAGGAAGTACATTCATGAACTTGTTTTACGAATCGAAGGGGAAATCGCTAGGCTTATTGGCATTGTTATTCGTTGAATATCTTTGGATTACCAATATGTGTGAGATGGTAGAATCGACCATTACTTGTTATGTATCTTGGTATAACTAATCACAATGCCTGACTTAGGATTTGGTATGACTAGTTTTGATTAATTAGTGTAACTGATCCTAAGTAATCACTTGAGATGGTATGATCGATATTTATAATTGGTGTGACCGATCCTAGTAATTAGTGTGACCGATCACGAAAGAGTTGTGTAATCTATCCTTGTAATTGGTGTAACCGATCCTAGTGACTGGTGTGACCGATCACAAGCAATACCATGAGTATATGGTAACTGGTCCTGGTAACTGATGTAACCGGTCCTGGTAACTTGTGTGACCGATCACAAGTGTTCCATATTAAGGTATAATCGATCCTAGTGATTGGTAGAACCGATTGAACCTATGAATGTGATTTGATATTTGATCAATCACATAGTTTTTTGGAATACAGATGAACCAATTCTAAACTTGTTTGGAAGTGTGGTATAATCGATTCCAAGATTGTAAATATGAAAGAGGATTTACAAAGAAAAAATGTCAGTATACTTTGAACACGAACAATAACTCTTATCTTTTATTGTTCAAAGATATTCCTTAATTACTCAAGGAGATCCCGGTCCGAAATAAATTAAGAATCTTTTAATTAAGGTTATTAGTTTTATATGCTTTAATTACCAGCAATTAAATGCATATCTCTAGAGAATAAAAATTAGTAATGTGCATATACTAATTGGAGATTTTCTATTGAGAGATTTCAGAAAATATTGGACAAAGCATTTCTTGGAAGTATGAAAACTGCATGGGTATTTATTGCATATCTTGAGAATACTTCCGGTTTTGGAAATTCCTTGGTGTCCAAACATCCTTGGTCTATGAATACCTAAGTTTGCACTTCTAGCAAACTGTTAGAGCATTGCTCGGTTGAACCCACCAAGTGTTGGTATGTCAAGTTTGGTTGTCATATTTTAGTGAACCAAAACTCATTTAAAGAGTCGCTTGATTATTTACTAGAGTCAACTTCGTATAGGTTAGCTAGAAAGTTATTAGGATATGAGACTTACAAGTATTACTCGAAGCTTGAAGAATCCCTGATCGAAATAAATTGAGAATCTTTTAATTAAGGTTTTTAATTTTATATGCTTTTAATTTCCAGCAATTAAATACATATATTTAGAAAATAAAAATTGGTAATGTGTATTTACTAATTGGAGATTTTCTACTGAGATTTCGGTCAATATTTGGACAGAGCATTTCCAGGAATTATGAAAAACGATTTTGGCTTTATTGCATATCTTTGAGAATATTCGGTTTTGGAAATTCCTTGGTGTGCAAACTTCCTTGGTCTATAAATACTGAAGTTTGCATTTCAAGCAAACTAATCCTCAGAGCCAGCAAAACTACCTAATTATGTTGTTACTGGTGGAGCCGTCTATTCGGAGAGGAAAGTACCCTAATTAGGCGAAATCTCTTACGACCGCTCGTTTAAAAGATTTCTTTGGGATTGAGAAGCTCTACGAGTACCGTTGGTGGGAAACTAGATAATTGCAGTTTATTATTAGTTTTCGATTGATTTGATTGACTAACGGTTGTTGAACTTTGATTGCACCTAGTTTGTTTATGCATGAGAATCTTCTCTTATGATATAAGATTCACTCAAACTAGATCAAAGTATCGACGGGGATCTTTAGACTGTTGTAGATCTAAAGACGTCTTGTGATAATCCATCGTTAACAGACTCCGTTCTGTGTGTGATTGATCACAAGAGATTCAAGTTGTTTATGTGCAGGTGTTTATTGAAGATCTAAGAAGATTTGAAGACAAAGAAGATTCTTATTTGAGTTCATAATATTTGGTCTGCACAAAACTTGATCGGATGGGGATCCAACTATAATCGGTTTATCTTTTGATAGATTGGATTGATTAGTTGCGTAGATCGGCATCAATACATTTGTTTGTGATTCATAGTATTGATTGCATAGTCTAAACAATTACTTTGGTAGTTGTTGAATAGATTGATTTAAGAACCCGACAAAGGAGTTTATTGGTTAAACGGAAGAGCCTTTTTGTCAAACTCATATCACATTGATTGAAAAGAGTTGTTACCGAACAAATTTGTTGTTCCTTTACTGTTTGGAATACGAACCAAAGGAATTGTTCCAAGTGCATGACTTATTGCAAGTTGGAGGCGCAGGGATACTGAGGAAACTAGGTGAACTATAGGTTTAGTTGCTTGGTCTCAACTATACGAAGTTCGTTTAGATTTTGTATAACGGCTTAATTCTGAGAGTATTCAATTCTGGACAAGGTCCCGGGGTTTTTCTGCATTTGCGGTTTCCTCGTTAACAAAATTTTGCTATGTCTTTTACTTTTCTAGAAAATAGATCTATTTACGTAATTATAATTGATTTATTATAATTAGAAGTAAAATACACAAACGTTAATTCCTAATTACTTGATAGAAATCCTATAGTGTTTGGTTAAGTCCGAACTTATTATCAAATAATCATACTTCGTTGTTGTATTGTATCGATCTCTATCTATAGAGGATCACACGAAGTGTGAATCGATTCGTTGTATTGTCTCGAATCAGTCCATAGACAATCACTTTCGGAGAAAGGACTTATAGGTGGAAAAGTTTTAGATTGAGGTATATTTGGGTACCCTCGTCTTTCACAAACTAACCTAAGAGCCAGGAAAACTTTATCTTTTCGTTGTTTCTGGTGGAGCCGTCTATCCGGAGAGGAAAGTACCCTAATTAGGCGAAATCTCTTACGACCGCTCGTTTAAAGACTTCTGTGGGATCAAGAAGCTCTACGAGTACCGTTGGTGGGAAACTAGATAATTGCAGTTTATTAGTTTTCGATTGATATGATTGACTAACGGTTGTTGAACTTTGATTGCACCTAGTTTGTTTATTCTTGAAAATCTTCTCTTCTGATATAAGATTCACTCAAACTAGATCGAAGTGTCGACGGGATCTTTAGAACTGTTTGTAGATATAAAGACATCTTGTGATAATCCATTGTTAACAGACTTCGTTCCGTGCGTGATTGATCACAAGAGATTCAAGTGGTGTTGTGCAGGTTTAATTGAAGTTTAAAGAAGACTTGAAGACGAATACGATTTCTTATTGGTTTCTCATATCTTTGTGTAGCACAAACCTTGATCGGCTGGGATCCAACTAGAATCGGATTTATTCGATTGATTAGTTGCGTGAGATCGGTAACACCTAATAGTTCTCTTGAGATCTATTTTGATTGTTACAAATCTGAATCTTATTACTTAGGTAATAGAGATTGGATTGATCTAACCAAGCAAAGGAGTTTATTAGCTTAAACGGAAGAGCCTTTGCATATGACTTGGAATATCTTTATCCGGAAAGAATTAATAGAGTTGTTACCAAACAGATTTGTTGTTCCTTTACTGTTTGGAATGCGATCCAAAGGAATTGTTCCAATGCGTGCACTTATTGAATGTCAGAAGAGCAGGGATACTGAAAAAACTAAGTGAACTAGGGTTAGTTGCTTGGTCTCAAGTATACGAAGTTAGTTTATATTTTGTATAGCGTCTTAATTCTGAGAGTATTCAATTCTGGACTAGGTCCCGGGTTTTTTCTGCATTTGCAGTTTCCTCGTTAACAAAATTTTGCTGTATCTTTTACTTTTTTATTTTTGCAATTATAATTGTTTATTATAATTAAAAGTATATTAATTATTTATGTACTCAAATAACAAAACCTTTAGTTGGCAGCCGAGCAACAAGCTGAGCACCAACCCCTTTCTGGATAACAACACCCAGCCTATGGAAGATAAAACTGCCTAAACCACTACCAGCGTCATTATTAACTAAACAATTCTTCAGACGCTTGGAAAAACAAATAAAATCCTCACTTAGCTCCCCTAATGTAGTAAAAGCAAAGACACCTAAACCATAACCATGAGAACCACATTCAGACAAATATTTAGTACGTTTGCGCGAAATTGCTCTAGAGATAGCCTGGCCTGGAATGAAGGTACGAACTCCATCACCAGTAAAGGGTGAGACACCTGTGACATCCATACACACATCTTGACCGTTCTCCCAATTGCGCACAAGGATATCTGCAGGACGTAAATCCTTGTTATCGTCTGATAAAATACCCAAGGCCGCTTCTTTACGTGCAGGTACATTCTCTTTGTAACAGATGTCAGTAACTACATCACAAACTATGTCATGGAGAAACTTGATTCCAACATCCTTAGCACAATGAAGCGCATGATCCCCATAAATGTCCATTGGTTTATTGCAACAAGAGCATAACCCGCCTTCGACGAACAAAGGAATACCAAGACGATAGCATACTACAGCTCTGAATTGACCGGGGCCAAGGAATTGGTCTAGCCCACTGATAGGAACAACCAAAAGGTAATCTTGAGCATGTTTGATATGGTTACACTGCCACAATATTGAATCACTTGCAGATAATGTAAACTGGACAGGGATTTGCTTCTTGAATGCGTCAAAATAAGTGACTGCCAGGGAATGCATAGAGGGTGGGGGTCAGTGTCATCGATGCAATAAGTAGAAGGAAAACCACACACCTGAATAAAATTCTGAAGAGCCAACTGATATGCAACACCATTATCTGTTGGGAAAAAACTACCAAGTATCACCTTTCGTGTCGAGGTAGTCTGACTCTAGGAGGCGAGATAACAGTAGGTGTGAGTGTCTGTCATAGAGTATACACCAAGGCCACCATCTTTGATAGGTAATGTAGCCAATTTCTGTTGCAAAGGGCCGAAACTAGCTCCATCTCCTGTGATCAGAAGTCTCAAATACCTGAGTAAGTGATCATCAAAGAGGTCAGTGGCTTGTTGTATAGCAGCAGGGTTGGTGGTGCGCATAGCAAAATACAATCTGGAAACACCAACACAATTACGAAGCAGTAACATCTCACTCTGAGGGTCCTTGAGTTTCTTGATAGCCGACATTAACTGAATAGTCTTGTTCACCCTGCCCAAAACCATATCACTCATGAAATCCATATCCAAACTCACAGGTCCCCCCAAAAGCTTGACACCTTTGTTAGGCCTCCCAATGTCTTTGGGGAAAACACCCTCCTCAAGGCTGCGTGGATCAAGTGTAGGCCAAAAGACCTCAGTTTTCTTGATGTTAAGATGCAAGCCCCTACTCGGTCTTTCAGATTCTATAATACTCAAGGCCTTGGAAACCTCCATCGTGTCACCGAAAATAGTGCCATCATCAAGATACCATGCATGTAAATCGAGCTTACAACGAGACGCAATGGACTTCACAAGAGGGTGAAGTGTCAGAGCAAACAAAAGGGGACCGAGAGGATCACCTTGCTGAACACCAAGCGCAGAAGACATGATGTACTGATCATAGAAAAGTTTAGCTGGACTGGCATAAAAGAATTTAACCCAACGAGAAATACCTGGACAATGAAGCCGAACCTCTCTAATGAGATGAGACCTGCACACCATATTGAAAGCATTTGAAAAGTCAATAAGCAACATTGACATCTTATCCGAGTGCCCTCTCAACTCCAGCAAACCATTTACCGCGTGAAGTATACTTTCTCCCCCTACTGGCACACCAACCCCGAACTGATGATCCCCTAAATAGGATGACACATCCTTACCGACAGAGAATGCAGCAACCTTAGAGACCAATCGACGCCAGACAGTGCCTACCGCAATGGGCCTCAGTCCACCTCCAAGTTTGAGCAAAGGCGTAAGAGGTGCACTAACGATGAGCTCTCCCAAAACCTTAGGGCATCTGCCCGCCAACCAAAGGTTGACCACTCCCGTAATCGAAGCCAACAAATCCTCTGCCACTTCCGCTGCTGCACCAATCAAAGCATCGAGCAGATGTTGTGCGCGCAAACCATCACGACCACAAGAAGTTCCTCTAGGGAAAATACTGATCGCACGACGGACAACTCTTGAATCAACAGTGACTGGAACACAACTAAAGTCTTCATCTGGAATGGAAGGAGGTGGAGCTGCAGGATGCTTGGATTGTAATTCAGTTAACGTGTTCTCACAGCAGGGTACAACACCGTTCGAAGACAATACACGAATCGCCGCAGCGTAATGCCCATATTCAATCTTCTTCCGGCAAGCACTTAAGTTGGCCACTTCCGGTTTCTTCTCCATGTCCAGTTTGGTATTGTGTTATTGGATCGGCAGGTGAAGCAATTTAGTAATCAATTTATAACAGCCCCCTGGCTTTTTCCAAGCCAAAAAGGCCTGCTGAATGGCAGAAACTTGGAGTCGCTTTCGATTACACGACTTCTCGTCGGCTTTGGGCATGTAGCGTAACAAAGTGAAGATGGGGAGGAGAAGCAAACGAATCTAGGAAGTCTCATCAAGAGGTTTACACAGTACACTATCTAAACAAACCTTCAAAGTACGTGAAAAGCTAAGCCTGCACTTGTGTGGAATACTAGAAACCGTGGAAAATGAACGCTGGAAAACAGCGCAAAGCAAACCGGGGGTGAGAGAAAAAACCTCATTAACCAATGCCATATCGTCGCAACTATCAAGGACCATAACTTGTGAAGCAACCACAGGTTCGATCACCACAGGAGAGACTGCAAGTCTGTCTATTCCATGAAGAAGAAAATCTGTAGAAGTGCCGTTAAGAGGACCTGCAACAGTGTCGCAATGAATACCCAATCCTTTGCAGGGAGACTTCCAGGCATGAAGAGTCATACAACGGCTGCAAAGCCACATTCGCAGCTACTGCAACATAGTCTCCCAAGCACTGAAAACTTCAGCGTCATTAGTGATGATATCTCTGCACCGTGTTCCATTGTCTTTTGTGAACGAATGTCTATCCCGTAAATGACACAAGATAGAACCCCGAACGTAACCTATTCCATTTATACCATTCTGGCAGCCGTCAAATTTTCTGAAAGGGCAGTTTACATGGCCGTTCTGTGAAGTCGACTCAGCTGAGGGAGAATGTGTTGTCTGAGGTGATGGAGGGGTTTAAGGGCAGAGCGACGGGCAGAACGTGTTGATGCAGACATGGTCGAAGGTTAAACGAATAAAACCTAGCAGGAAAATAAACCCTAGGACGAAAATACAAAAACGAAAGAAGGGGAAAACCGCGAAAACAAAAACGATGAAGAAACGAAAAGGAAGAGGAATAATCGATTAAAATCAATAAGCAAAATGGATGAGACCAATCCGTAGAAGATCCCTGGATTTCATTCTTCATGGTTCATCGCTGGAGAAAAAAATATACTTTCGAAAGTAAAATACACAAACATTAACTCCGCTTTACTTGATAGTGATCCTATAGAGTTTGGTTAAGTCCGAACCTATTATCAAGTAATTACACTTTGATTGTTGTATTATCTCGATATCGTATCCATTGACGGTCACACAAAGTGTGAATACCAATTTTTTGTATTATCTCGACTTTGTCCATAGACAATCACTTTCGGTAATAGGACTTATAGGTGGATAAATTAAAGATTGTAGTGTATTTGGGTATCCTCGTCTTTTCACCTTTCGACTTGATTTTAGATTACTTTTTGTTTCTTGTTTGTTTATTTTAAACCCATCTTTTCATCATATTTCTTCTTCTCATCAGGTGTAGGAGGAGTATTTGAAAATAGTTTTTTTTGTACCACTGATTCTTTGCTCGACAATTCAATTTCACTGTGAATTTTGAGTTTCTTCTCACTGTAATATGATCCATTGATGAAATCTTCTCCAAGTGTGTTCCCTACTTTTATGCCTCTTTTGGTCATTCCTTGTCTCTCTGCAGCTTGATTCAGGGTTTCTCAGGTGTTATCTGGTGACGAAAAACCAAGGCCATGTTGGTCTTTATTTGCAGCAATCTGCGAAACAGTCTCAAATTATTTTGTTATCTCAGGAAGTTGTTACTCTATTTCTATTTGTGTCATCCCTACGGAAAAAGTAGAATTGTTAAAAGCTTGCATGATCTTCTGCAAAGTACAAATATGTGGATTTGGATGCTCCTAAAGTATTGGCTGCTTTCTTTTAATTGGAAAAAAATAAATAATAACCAACTATACAATCAAAAATTTAGGGTTCATTATATATAATGAACTTCCAATAGCCAGAGTTCATTATATAGAATGAATTCCAACTAAATGTATTAAACTACCAGAGCTCATTGTACAGAATGAACCGACGACAACCAAAGTTCATTGTACGAAATGAAATCCAACTAAAAGTTTGATAACTGCCAGAGTTCATTTATAATGAACTGCTAATATCCCGAGTTTATTGTACAGGATGGACTCCGGACTACATAATGAAATTAATTATAGTTATAGTCTTATATAAGTTCAAAATATATAATAGAAGAAAAAGTTTTTGAAGATTAGCTAGATCCACACTTTAGGTTCATTTTCAGGCAGAACTCCATCTGAACTGCTGGCTTCGGAAATAATTGAGCTTCTTCTGCATGCATCAACTTTTGGATCTTGGTCTCTGGATCACTGATATTCATTCTCTAGAAATATCTTGTACATGTAACCTTGGAAAATCGATCCCAATCACGCCAACACTTTCATCATAATTCAAATTAATATCTTCTTCATCACTACTAGGTACCGTATGATCTTCATCAGGTTCCAATCCATCATTCACACCTTGATTTCCAGTATTCTATTCATTGTTAATTTCATCATCCAATAATGCATCTGTGTACTCAGTTTTGAAAGCATGCTATAAGAATTCTATTGTCAAATTTATAATGTATTGTATCACATTCCCTTCCCTTTTCATAATTTCATCAACTTCAGACTTTTTTGACGCCGACTGTTTAGCAAGGGAGTCAATCTTGGTTTTAAAAGATGACTTAGCCACTGTTATTTCTGCAAGTTAAGATTATAGCTCTTGTTGTTTAATTTCAAGATCTTCATTCTGCTCTTCATGTTCTTGTTTCATTTCTTCATTCTCTGCAACGTGTTTAGATTCAGTGCTTCCAACTCTTTAGCATGTTTAGCTTTTAGAGTTTCTATCTGAATAGTCATATCATTGTATTCTTCTTCAAGCAACTCAGATTTTGACTCCTTCCTTGTATGGTTCAATATTCCTTATTCAATTATTGTGTATTTCTACATTAAATTTTGTGACAGCTACACACATATACAAAAATTAATTCTCAATTAACTCAAGGAACGGAAGACTAACTAACATTTTGGATTTTATAAAAAAGAATAAACTTTTATAAGAAAACAACTAGGAAGTTTATAGTCCATCAAAAAGAATGAACTCCATCTATATCGTAATGACCAACACATGATAGTTCATCAAACATGATCAAATCCTATAAGAAAACAACACATGAAATTTAATCAAACATGATGAACTCCCAGGAAGTTCAAAATTCATCAAACAGAATGAAAACCTGAAAAAACGGGGGTCTAACAACCACACCCAATATTTCGCTAAGCAATCTGTATGTACAAACTCCAATATACTTTCAAGAGAATCAATTAGACAGTCAGACTCAATCTTATTAAAAGTATATCAAAGAGTTATATCACACCTTCTCGATTCAATACTTACTCAAGCAAATACAAATTTGCAAGTCTAATTGAATACAAGAGAAATCACTTGAACGGTACCAAATACCAATATTCAAGGATCAATCAATTTCAATCAACAACCAAAGGTTGGATTTCCAAATTGATCGATTCAACGCACAACCTGTGATATTTCAATTATATAACAAAATATAATGCGGAAAAGAAATAACAGATACACCAGAAGTTTTGTTAAAGAGGAAACCCCAAATGCAGAAAAACCCCGGGACCTAGTCCAGATTGAACACACACTGTATTAAGCCGCTACAGACACTAGCCTACTGATGAGTGCTAAAAAGTGCATATTTCTATATATTTTTCTTGGCATTTAACTCATCTTTTGTGCATTAATTCTACATTTTATCCCATATTCTGTATTTTCATTGTTTTCAAGAATAAATATTTTTATTAATTAATTTTGCATTTTTAGGTTGTAAATAAAGTTTGGATGAATTGCGTAGCGAAAAGAGCAGAAAAGTAGTGAAAAGTCGGGAGGAATTACGCAAGGAAGTCGCGAGGAATGTTTTGCACAAGACCAAAAGGCTAGAAATGGGATTAACAAGGAAGAATTGTTCTTAAAGAAGATATGGGCTTGGCATACCCAAGGTCCAAAACCCTTACCCAAACCCATTTCCAATATCCATACCCGCCTCCATCTTCAGCCGCCAGATTGGATCATCTCAGCATCCTACGGTCGCTTCATCATAGTGCATCAAAATCTGAAGCTCCTGTCAAACACTATAGCACCTAACTCCATCTTGAGCCGTCAGTTTCGTTGTGTCACGCATCCAACGGTCGCTCAAGACCTGCTTCCATCTTGCCGTTAGAATCAATCTAGAATTGATAATCCAACGCTTTCACTTCGATGTGCATCAGATTTTGATGTTCCGCTCAACACTACAACACCTGACACCTATACTCTTCAGCCAAACGCACCTTACCCAAATTCTCATCTTCCTCCTTCGAGCAGTCGAGCTCTGCTCCTGCCAACGCCACCCTCTCCGTCGCCTCAACCACCACCACTCCCCTCCACGAGCCGTCAAATCCCCAAACACTCGAACCCATCACTACCACCTAATCCCCCATCATTCTAGCCTACTATTCTATCACTTTCTCCTCTTCACAGTTCCTGAAACCCTAGGAGAGAAAATGATGGAATAGCTCGAGCTAGGGCAATTGTACCAGAAGAGTGAGCAGGAGAGGAAGAGGAAGCGTGGGTCAAGATAATTGAGTGGATATCAGAAGTACTTGGTAAGAATTTTTGATTTAATTTGTAAACCCTAATTTTAGAAATTAGGTATTTTGGGGGAATTGAAATTGAGTATAAATAGAAGGCTTGTGTGTTGTGTTGGGGCATGCCTGGATTAGCCAGAGCACCACCTTAGAGGCCTGCACTAGCCAGTGCTCTCTACTGTTACTTCTTGTTTAATTTCAAGTTCATTAATTTCAATTGTATTTGTTCACCATGTCTAGTATGTTCTAATTACTCTTTCTAGGGTGTAGATGAAACCGTTAGTCATATGTTGAGAAAATTTCTGTTCAATTTAATGTTCTTATGATGTTCACTGTTGTAGGATGATTACTAGCTAAAGCATTCAAATGCACTTGTGATGAGTTGTACTGTGAGAAGACAGTTCATGCTAGGAGTGAATTAGATAACATAGCTAGAATTATTATCCATTTTATCCTGTTAGGGATGATAGTTAGCTAAATTGATCAAATGAACCTGTGATAGGCTGTACTGTAAGAAGACAGTTTATGTTAGGGGTGAGTTAGTGAGAATGGTTGGCATATTATCCATTTTATCCTCCCTGGAAAGGAACAAGAACATAAGTTGAATAAGTATTGCCTTAGCTTAGGATTATTAGGTGGATTCAAATGCCCTAGTGCTTTTAGTCACTGTCACAAGAAATAGTTAGGAAACTTAGAAATCAGTAGAAAGATTTAGAAAACAACACCAGCTCCTTCCTTGTCCCTGTGGACTTCCCCTTATTTGCTCACTCACTACTTTAGATCCTGTATACTTGCAGGTTTAGGTTAAAACATAGTTTTAGGACTTATTCCTTTTGCTATCAAGTTTTTGGCGCTGCTTCCGGGGACTTGGCGTTGTGTGGTTGTTGTTCTTTTTATCTTACTTTGCTGTTTTGTTTTTTTTGTGTAACTTAGCTGCTGTGTAGTGTAACTTAGTGTAACTTAGCTGCATTGCATACTGTCATGTCATACTTGCATATCATTGCATAATTTGCATAACTTAGGAGCATATTCATCTTGCATTTGCATATTCATCCTGCATCATCTGTTTTCTTGCATCTTAGTAGCTGTGTAACCTGCTGTGTAGTGCAAGCATCTCTGGCCATGTTTATCTTGTAGCAGTTGCATATCGTGCTCTCAAGTTATTGAAACTTCTGGAACTAAGAACTTGGTTGAGTGACAGGTACTGCTGAACCTGTGCTGCTGCTGGTGCTGCTACTAATTGGTGCTGAGCCTCTGGTGCTCTTGCTGTTGTTGCTGCAGCTGTGCTGCTACTTTCTTCTTCTCCCTGCTGCTGCTGCTACTTCTTCCTGCTGCTGCAAGTGCTTGGGCCATTGCTACAGCTAGCCTCTGGTGCTGCTGCTGTTTTCCTTCTGCTATTGTTGAGTTGCTGGTCTGAGCTTGTTGCTGAGAACCAAGCCCAACTGGGCTGTGCAACCAAAATCAGAGCAGCTGGGCTGTGCTTAAAGAGTAAGCCTAAACCCATTAAGAGAACCCAAATTGTGGGCTTCCATTTTCTATTGGGTTTGTAATTTGAACTGAACTGTGGGCTTGACCCAACAAAAATTTGAAAAACGTTTTTAGGCCCAAGTGGGCCTCGTATTTTGGCTAACTGAGAGCCCAAAAATCAAATACCCAGCTGGGCCTCGTGCATTCTTGGGCTTGGTTCGCTGAACTAGTTAGTTGGGATGTGTACTCAAATCTCTAGGCCGTTCGCTGGGCTTGTCCCACAGAAAATTTGAACCAGTTAGCTGGGCCTCATCCCATTAAAACCAAAAGGAGTTTTTGAAAACCCATTAAAACCAAATAATGGGCTTTGTGTCTTTTCAATATGGGCCAACCTCGTGCTCTCCATGAATACATGTATCCCACAATAAAAATTCCATTATCATGTATTGTCTTACCTCAAACCAATAACCCTTTTAAAATAAATGCAAGCATGATACAAATACTTCTTATATTTCGAGGGTTCGATTCTGAGAACCCCTATAATCATGTAAGAGAGTTTGAACAAATTTGTCGGACTATGCAACCTGATCATATGTCCGAAGACTCTCTGAAATTGCGTTTGTTTACATTTTCTCTAAAGGAAAGGGCCAAAACATGGTTTTACGGTTTGAGACCACAATCAATCAACACTTGGGACCAACTCACAGATCTATTTTTCAAAAAATTCTTTCCACATCATAGGACCATCGCTATTCATCAAAGTATCAATTGTTTTGTCCAATTGGATGAGGAAACTGTTTTTCACTATTTTGAATGTTTTAATGATTTGTTGAGCGAATGTCCGCACCATGGATTTGAGAAGTGGAGACTTGTCGTCATCCTCTATGAGGGACTAGACTTTAAATCTCGAACCATGGTTGAGTCTATGTGTAATGGTAAATTTCTTGATAAATCTGTGGATGATGCATGGAAATTTTTAGCTGAGATTGCAGAGAAAACCCATCAATGGGAATCTGTTAGGGAAACAGGGACAACACCACATGGTATGAGTCACCCCCATGAGTTAGAGTCTTATTCTTGTGATAGCTCCGACCTTAGGATTGAAAATTATCCTAGATTGCAAAATCCCTATCATGATGATGATGATGATGATGATGATGTTATGTTAGAAGAACATGTCTATACTGAAAGTGTTATGGAACCTTTGGGTTCAAATACATTAGGCTTCTCTGCCTCGACCTTCATGAATGATGTTTCTTCTAGTATTCCATATACATGTGATGTTGATACTGATTTTGAGCATGTGCATCTGTCCTATGAAAATAACTTAGGTAATATAGAATCTTCTGTTGACACTAATATGCATGAAAATATAATTGATGTGTCTGATTCTCTACCTGGGTCACGTTGTGATGTTTCCACTGATTTGCCGATGCATGAGAATAATTCTTCTGATGATGTTGATGATTCTGATTTGTGTGAGCATGGTGAGCATGTTGTGACACTTGTAGAAGACTTAGGAGATGTTGATTTGATTAATAATGATGTGACTATCTTCCTACATAAGTCACAATCTGATGGCCTTCCACCCAACCTAGATTTGGTTTGTAACAAAACTTTTAAACCAACTTTTCTGAAAATTCCCAACCTAGGATTGGAACTGTGTGCCTCCCAAGTCCTTTTGGACTATTTTGCATCCAAATACAATACCTTTAAGGAGCCACAGTTGGAATATGCATGTTTGCCCGTCCCTAGCAAAGTCCATTTCGAGTTAGACCTTGTGCATGATGAACCCCCAAAACTGCGAGATTTTGTATCCAAAATTTTATCTGTTGAAAAATCCAGGTTTGGGGGTAGCTCATTTTGTTTCACAGCTTCACTTGCATGCCTATCATATTATTATTGTGTGAAGCTGTTGAAATGTCTACACTTCGTCTTTTGGGTTGATCCTCAACTCTTTAGATTGTTAGTGTATGGTGAATTTTCTTGTATATAATCCAGTAGATAATATTCTAGATAAATCTTTTGTTTCTTTTGTATATATTGTGATAATCCAATATGATCTCGGCTAAAAAAATGTTGGATTCTAGCCTTGAATAACGAGTTCTAATCTTGCTTTCGCCGTCAAATTGGGTAATCTCTTTCCTTTTTCTCTACTCAGCATGATCCTCTTCGTATGTTGTATTAAAATTTTGTTCATCTTTTGAAACATTGAGGACAATGTTTAGTTTAGGTTTGGGGGTAAAGAGTAGATACCACGATAGCATGCAATAATTGAAAACAGAACCCTTTCTTTTTGAAAAAAAAATAATTAAAAAAAAAAAAATCATAAAAATGGAGCTCATTTACCTTGAAATGTTGACTCTTGTGCATGTATGTAAACATAAGGATTCTTAGTCTAGATATTTAGGCACCCTGATTCTAGCACAATTCACATGTGATAAGAAACCTGCACACGCACAATCTACCAATACATGTATAGCCTCGATCTTCAAGGTGTTTGATAGGAAGTTAGATTGCCAATCACTTTAGAATACTGAATGAGACTTGACTAGCTTGTTCTTTGGTTGGCTGGGATAGAAGTTGGAGGATACGTTAAGAAAAGCAACCATAGAATTTGACCGGATGCATTCGATAAGGGCCACCTCTTGCTAAGAGTCATGTAATTATGTTTTTCTTTTTGTTCATGTATCAAAAGTGTCACTATGTTGTAAAGATCAAAGTTATTTCTTCAAAAAAAAAAAAATCAAAAAAATCAAAAAAATATTAAAAAAAAAAATAAAAAAATCAAGTATTTATTTATTCCATGTTTTGTCATGTTAAAGACAATAGTTCTCTCTTGTTCCAAAAATAAAAGAGAGTAATCAATGTAAATAAGAGTCATGTAAAGAGTCATCTTTTTGTTGTAAATAGTCTTGTAATAAGCAAGGAGGGTGCAGCCATCGATGTATAACGCGGGTAAACTGAAATATCACCAACTCATTGGGTGAACATTCACAATTCTCGTAAAGTCGGACAGCTAGCTTGGCTTAGAATTCGGTTCTTAGCCTAAAAACTATCTCTTGGTGATTAGTAGTCATAACTTCAGGTCATTCTAGACACATGTGTAGATACACTTTACACTCTTATCACATGTCTTTATTTGTTATCAGTGCTAGGATTGTGCCTTAGATAGCTAGATTGACATCTCCATTTTGCTGTGAGCTTAAACTGTCTTGCACATGTCACATTTGATGGAATCTGAGCTTATATTTTGACCTAGAACTTTGTAGGTACGTTCTAAGCAAACCTTCACCAGACTTCACTCGTCCACTAGGGACACTTAGTGGTTTAAAAGGCTTAGTGCATACGCTAAATGCATTCGAGAGACCAGCGACAGTGGTATAGGTAGGATTTCCTTAGTTTTGTTTTACTTGAGGACAAGTAAAATTCAGGTTTGGAGGTATTTGATGAGTGCTAAAAAGTGCATATTTCTATATATTTTTCTTGGCATTTAACTCATCTTTTGTGCATTAATTCTACATTTTATCCCATATTCTGTATTTTCATTGTTTTCAAGAATAAATATTTTTATTAATTAATTTTGCATTTTTAGGTACTAAATAAAGCCTGGTTAACTCACGGAGCGAAAAGAGCAAAGAAACGGCAAAGACTCCCGCTAGGAGGAAGCGAAGATTGGTGTTTGCAAGAGCCGGATCAATTAGAAGTGAGCTTGAAGAGGAAGAATTGTTCTTAAAGAAGATATGGGCTTGGCATACCCAAGGCCCAAAACCCTTACCCAAATCCATTTCCAAGATCCATACCCATTTCCATGAGAGCCGTCAGATTGGATCACATCTGAATCCAATGGTCGCAGCATTGCCAGTACATCAAAGTCTGAAGCTCCTGTCTAACACTACAACACCTAACTCCATCTTGAGCCGTCAGTTTCGTTGTATCAGGCATCCGACGGTCGATACCAGCCTCTTCACTTGTAGCCATTAGATCAATCTATCATTTCCGCATCCCACGGCTGAGCTTCGCAAATCATCAAGATTGCTATCCCCGCCACACACCCAAGCACCTAACACCTATACCCCGCACCAAACAACCCCTTCTCCTATTCTCCATCGAATCCATCTTCTCCTCCACTCCGCTGCAGAGAAAACCCATGTCCGCCATCACCATAACCACCACCTCAACCACCACCATCTCCTCTCAAATCAACCAAACCACCAACTCCACCTGCTCGAACATCATCACCCCCTATTTCTAGCCCCCTATTTGATTGATATTTCTTCTCACCTTTCTCTGAAACCCTAGAAGAAAAATCAATCGATTAGGCGAGTCTAGAGTAGCAATTGACACATGGGAATGGAGCAAAGGACCAAGGGGAAGAATGGGTCGAAGTCAGAATCAATTTTCAGAGAGTTGGTGAGTTTTAATTTCACTTTTGGTGAAACCCTAATTTTTGGGAATTTTGGGGATTATGCTTGCATGTATAAATTGAGTGCTTGGGGTGTAATTTTAACTATGCCCGGAGTAGCCGGTGCACCAAGTTGTAGAATTTAATTTTAGTTCATGTTCTAAATCAATCTGCTAGGGTTTGGATGAAACCCTTAATCACATGTTAAGATAATTCAAGTTCATATTATTGTTCTTATAATGCTTCATGGCTTTAGAGATGCTAGTTAGCTACATTGATCAAATGAACCTGTGATAAGCTGTACTGTAAGAAGACAGTTTATGCTAGGGGGAATTAGTGAAGTTGGTTGATAAGTTATCCATTTGAGATCCCACCATAGAATAAGAACTGTGCTTAATTGAGAAAGGAATGAGAGTTAGCTAATTGAACCAAATTAGCCTGTGATAGGTTGTGCTGTAAGAAGACAGCCTATGCTAGGGGTGAGTTAGGAAGATTAACTGATAAATCATTCTTTGTAGTTTTCTCTGGAAAGGAACAAGAACATAATTTGAATAAATATTGCCTTAGCATAGGAATAAGAAGGTGGATTCAAGACCCTAGTAGTGTTACCACAACTGTTTACTTTGATCTTCTTTGCTTCTTTTATTCAATGCACTCTTTCCATCACTGCCACTGTTTTACTTTGTTTCTTTGGCTCTTTACTTCACTGCCTTGCACTTAGAGAGTAGCTTAGGAGAATTTCAATACACACCCTAGTCCCTGTGGATTCGACCCGTATTTGCACACTCACTACAACAGACCCTATGCACTTGCAGGTATCATTTCTGTGACTCTTTTACAGAGCCACCAAGTTTTTGGGCCTCGACCTTTGGCTATTTAAGAGCCCAAATTTCAAATTGTTACCTGGGCTTGTTTCTGAACTGTGGGCCTGAACCAAAGTTCGAGTGGGCCAAAATTTCAAAATTCCAAAAACCAACATTGAGCTTTACTCACCAGCAGTGGGCCTGTTTTTCAAAAACGTAGCTGGGCTTCGCAAAACCGAACAGTGGGCTTGGTCTCCTTATCCCATTAAAAACCAAATGTTTTTCTCCCATAAAAACCAAAGTTTTCCAAATGTTTCCCTAAAAACCAAAATTTTTCTTTTTTCCATCAAAACCAAATGTCTCCCGACAAAACCAAACTTTTCCCTAAAAGTCCAATCCCATTAAAAACCAAATTTTCTTGTATAGAATCTAGTAGATAGTTTCTTAGTTAAATCTTTTGTTTCTTTTGTACATATTTTTCTAATCCAATGTGACTCTTAACTGAAATATGTTGGATTTTTTCCTTGAATAACGAAGTTCTAATTTTGCTTTCGCCGTCAAATCGGGTATTCTCTTTCCTTTTTGTCTACTCAGCATAATCCTCTTCGTATATATAATTCTTTTCATCTTTTGAAACATTGAGGACAATGTTTAGTTTAGGTTTGGGGGTATGGAGTAGATACCACGATCACATGTTATAATTGAAAACAAGAACTCCTTCTTTTTGAAAAAAATTAAAAAATTGAAAAAAATAAAAAATAAAAAATCATAAAAATGGAGCTCATTTACCTTGAAATGTTGACTCTTGTGCACGTATGTAAACATAAGGATTCTTAGTCTAGATATTTAGGCACCCTGATTCTAGCACAATTCACATAGTGATAAGAAACTTGCACGCGCACGATCTACCAATACATGTATAGCCTCGATCTTCAAGGTGTTTGATAGGAAGTTAGATTGCCAATCACTTTATAATACTGAATGAGACTTGACTAGCTTGTTCTTTGGTTGGCTGGGATAGAAGTTGGAGGATACGTTAAGAAAAGCAACCATAGAATTTGACCGGATGCATTCGATAAGGGCCACCTCTTGCTAAGAGTCATGTAATTATGTTTTTATTTTTGTTCATGTATCAAAAGTGTCACTATGTTGTAAAGATCAAAGCTATTTCTTAAAAAAAAAAAAAAAAAAAATCAAGTATTTATTTATTCCATGTTTTGTCATGTTAAAGACAATAGTTCTCTCTTGTTCCAAAAATAAAAGAGAGTAATCAATGTAAATAAGAGTCATGTAAAGAGTCATCTTTTTGTTGTAAATAGTCTTGTAATAAGCAAGGAGGGTGCAGCCATCGATGTATAACGCGGGTAAACTGAAATATCACCAACTCATTGGGTGAACATTCACAATTCTCGTAAAGCCGGACAGCTAGCTTGGCTTAGAATTCGGTTCTTAGCCTAAAAACTATCTCTTGGTGATTAGTAGTCATAACTTCAGGTCATTCTAGAAACATGTGTAGATACACTTTACACTCTTATCACATGTCTTTAGTTGTTATCAGTGCTAGGATTGTGCCTTTGATAGCTAGATTGACATCTCCATTTTGCTGTGAGCTTCTACTGTCTTTCACATGTCACATTTCATGGAATCTGAGCTTATATTTTGGCCTAGAACTTTGTAGGTACGTTCTAAGCAAACCTTCACGAGACTTCACTCGTCCACTAGAGACACTTAGTGGTTTAAAAGGCTTATTGCATTCGCTAAATGCAATCGAGAGACCAGCGACAGTGGTATAGGTAGGATTTCCTTAGTTTTGTTTTACTTGAGGACAAGTAAAATTCAGGTTTGGGGGTATTTGATGAGTGCTAAAAAGTGCATATTTCTATATATTTTTTTTGGCATTTAACTCATCTTTTGTGCATTAATTCTACATTTTATCCCATATTCTGTATTTTCATTGTTTTCAAGAATAAATATTTTTATTAATTAATTTTGCATTTTTAGGTTGTAAATAAAGTTTGGATGAATTGCGGAGCGAAAAGAGCAGAAAAGTAGTGAAAAGTCGGGAGGAATTACGCAAGGAAGCCGCGAGGAATGTTGTGCACAAGACCAAAAGGCTAGAAATGGGATTAACAAGGAAGAATTGTTCTTAAAGAAGATATGGGCTTGGCATACCCAAGGTCCAAAACCCTTACCCAAACCCATTTCCAATATCCATACCCGCCTCCATCTTCAGCCGCCAGATTGGATCATCTCAGCATCCTACGGTCGCTTCATCATAGTGCATCAAAATCTGAAGCTCCTGTCAAACACTATAGCACCTAACTCCATCTTGAGCCGTCAGTTTCGTTGTGTCACGCATCCAATGGTCACTCAAGACCTGCTTCCATCTTGCCGTTAGAATCAATCTAGAATTGATAATCCAACGCTTTCGCTTCGATGTGCATCAGATTTTGATGTTCCGCTCAACACTACAACACCTGACACCTATACTCTTCAGCCAAACGCACCTTACCCAAATTCTCATCTTCCTCCTTCGAGCAGTCGATCTCTGCTCCTGCCAACTCCACCCTCTCCGTCGCCTCAACCACCACCACTCCCCTCCACGAGCCGTCAAATCCCCAAACACTCGAACCCATCATTACCACCTAATCCCCCATCATTCTAGCCTACTATTCTATCACTTTCTCCTCTTCACAGTTCCTGAAACCCTAGGAGAGAAAATGATGGAATAGCTCGAGCTAGGGCAATTGTACCAGAAGAGTGAGCAGGAGAGGAAGAGGAAGCGTGGGTCAAGATAATTGAGTGGATATCAGAAGTACTTGGTAAGAATTTTTGATTTAATTTGTAAACCCTAATTTTAGAAATTAGGTATTTTGGGGGAATTGAAATTGAGTATAAATAGAAGGCTTGTGTGTTGTGTTGAGGCATGCCTGGATTAGCCAGAGCACCACCTTAGAGGCCTGCACTAGCCAGTGCTCTCTACTGTTACTTCTTGTTTAATTTCAAGTTCATTAATTTCAATTGTATTTGTTCACCATGTCTAGTATGTTCTAATTACTCTTGCTAGGGTGTAGATGAAACCCTTAGTCATATGTTGAGAAAATTTCTGTTCAATTTAATGTTCTTATGATGTTCACTGTTGTAGGATGATTACTAGCTAAAGCATTCAAATGCACTTGTGATGAGTTGTACTGTGAGAAGACAGTTCATGCTAGGAGTGAATTAGATAACATAGCTAGAATTATTATCCATTTTATCCTGTTAGGGATGATAGTTAGCTAAATTGATCAAATGAACCTGTGATAGGCTGTACTGTAAGAAGACAGTTTATGTTAGGGGTGAGTTAGTGAGAATGGTTGGCATATTATCCATTTTATCCTCCCTGGAAAGGAACAAGAACATAAGTTGAATAGGTATTGCCTTAGCTTAGGATTATTAGGTGGATTCAAATGCCCTAGTGCTTTTAGTCACTGTCACAAGAAATAGTTAGGAAACTTAGAAATCAGTAGAAAGATTTAGAAAACAACACCAGCTCCCTCCTTGTCCCTGTGGACTTCCCCTTATTTGCTCACTCACTACTTTAGATCCTGTATACTTGCAGGTTTAGGTTAAAACATAGTTTTAGGACTTATTCCTTTTGCTATCAAGTTTTTGGCGCTGCTGCCGGGGACTTGGCGTTGTGTGGTTGTTGTTCTTTTTATCTTACTTTGCTGTTTTGTTTTTTTTGTGTAACTTAGCTGCTGTGTAGTGTAACTTAGTGTAAATTAGCTGCATTGCATACTGTCATGTCATACTTGCATATCATTGCATAATTTGCATAACTTAGGAGCATATTCATCTTGCATTTGCATATTCATCCTGCATCATCTGTTTTCTTGCATCTTAGTAGCTGGGTAACCTGCTGTGTAGTGCAAGCATCTCTGGACATGTTTATCTTGTAGCAGTTGCATATCGTGCTCTCAAGTTATTGAAACTTCTGGAACTAAGAACTTGGTTGAGTGACAGGTACTGCTGAACCTGTGCTGCTGCTGGTGCTGCTACTAATTGGTGCTGAGCCTCTGGTGCTCTTGTTGTTGTTGCTGCAGTTGTGCTGCTACTTTCTTCTTCTCCCTGCTGCTGCTGCTACTTCTTCCTGCTGCTGCAAGTGCTTGGGCCGTTGCTACAGCCAGCCTCTGGTGCTGCTGCTGTTTTCCTTCTGCTATTGTTGAGTTGCTGGTCTGAGCTTGTTGCTGAGAACCAAGCCCAACTGGGCTGTGCAACCAAAATCAGAGCAGCTGGGTTGTGCTTAAAGAGTAAGCCTAAACCCATTAAGAGAACCCAAATTGTGGGCTTCCATTTTCTATTGGGTTTGTAATTTGAACTGAACTGTGGGCTTGACGGGATGTGAACTTCCGACAGTGCGCGTACTGGTACGTGGACTTCAGTTCCGGTTTTCCTGAGAAGCAAAGTACACATACTTTGGTTCAAGGAATAAGGACTTGCACAATGTTTATATCCTTTTAAGGTTATATTCTAAACTCTCATTTCAATCATTGAAACATTCTTAGAGGATGTTATATAGTTGTTGTTCATAAGCTATTTTTCGTCAATGCGATTTAAGTAATTGAAACTAATATGACTTTCGTCACTAGTAAAGATGAACTTGGCCAAAGCAAAAGCTTACCAACACATATTTCGAGAAATTAATAAGCGAGATAAACTCGGCTCGAAATAACAAATGTGTATAATCATAGTCTATATAGCAATACGACTTTTGTCTCAAGATAGGAGATAGAATAGTTAGACTTTTGAGTGATAGATAAGTTCAAGTCTCCACACACCTTTTAGTCGATGAAGTTTCACCAGTTCCTTGAGTAGTTATTCGTCTTTGTATGATGATCGCCATGGAGTCTAGAGATCAACTACGCTTTCTATCCTAGTCCGAGACTTAAATAGTAGACTAGAAATCAAGACTTATAGTTTTGATCACTAACATTGAAAAACATGCTTGAGATAGTAACGCATGCGAGTTCGACTGAGCAGTGCTCTAACAATCTCCCCTTTTCCAATTTTAGTGACAAAAATATCAATACATATGGAATACAAAATAAATAAACTTTTGTAGCTTCTCTTCCACATGCATGATCTCCTTGGTTCTTCAACATTACTCAAAATCTTCGTCACTTCCAAGTACTCCAATTATTCCAAAGGTTGTAAGTTTAGCGTCATCATTGTTGAAAATCCATAGCTATAACAATGAGAAAACAAGATTTCTCAATTATTGTTACACAGTGTCATAGTATTATTACACAACATCAAAGTTCAATTGTATCACAACTTCAACAACAATACTATGGTGATATGTACCACTCCCCCTTAGTCAATATTCCATCTCACATGGAAACCACTCCCCCTTACATGATGATCCGAAAACCATATGTATTTGTAGTGTGAACTACACATTAATTCTCCCCCTTTTTGTCAATAAAATTAGCAAAGGTACGAAAACTAGTGGGATCCTAATGAAATTTTCATAGAGACATTTCATGACCAAAAGAAAGCACATATCAACTTTTTAGATGCCATCATATAGCCGAAGCTAAATGCACTCATCAAGGAGTTTACAAAGATACAAGATAACCCCTATAATATTCCACAGCCGCACTCCCCACAAAAATTTGGCAATTAAGCACAAGTTCAATTAAGAACTCTCCCCCATAAAAATGTCATCCCCGAAAGAACAACAAGAGCGACCTTACTTTCACAAGAAAAGAAGGATTTCTTTGGACATAACAAATTACATACGAATATGAATTTGAATCCAAAATACTCAATTAAATCAGCCACAAGAAATCCCATGATTAATTTAATCGGAAATGCTCAACATAAGAGAACTTATGGATCCGTACAGTATATACATAAAAATATGGATCAGGGAAGATCAATACTGCGGAATAGACAAGGATTCATTCTATTTTCCATCACTATTTGCCCAATGACATACAATAGACATAATCCTCGTAAAAGTTCATCCTATCTTCCATCAATATTTGCATAATGACATACAATAGGCTTAACTTTTGTAATGTCAAAAGTTCATTCACTCTTTTATCAATACTTGCACATCGACATGTGAAAGACTTAACTTTTGATGAAGTATGGGACAATCATAGTTCACGGACGCAAACACACATATCCCATTTCAAATTGCAATATATAAAACCAATAAAGATTAACACGTAAAAATCATCTTCCAAACAATTTTAAAACTTAAACAAATAAACTTAAAAACAATGAAGATGAAAACGTTGGACATAACTATGTGTAATCACAATAATGGCTATTCTATACTCTAGTTATTCTTCCTAAACACAAGAATAAAATTCTCATAAGAAGATTTACTAGAAAAATAACTCCTATAAAGCGTTTCACTTACTTTGAATACTCTTCTCATATTCTATGTATTCATCAAGCTCATCTTCGATCAGATCAATTCTAGATTCCAGATTATCCATCTTTTCTTCAAGTCTCTTGGAAGAGGCTCCAAGTTCACTTTTCAGGGCTCAAACTTGTTCTAGGACGAGATTCATGGTTAAGGAGAGCTTATCAAAATGAGAAACAGAGAAGTTCCCATCTAGAGACGAACCGTGATTGTCAGGGCTCATCACATTATCAGAAGAATCAAACCGAATCTTCTTAGAAGGAAAAAGAACAGTCCAAACATCACTTTCTTTGCTTGAGAGACTTGAAGAGGACATGATAGAAGAGACAGATGAAATGTTTATGCTTAGGAGAAAAACTTCCTCTTAAAAAGAACTGAGGATAGGGGATAAATATCCAAAATGACCTTTGACCAAAAACCCTAACTGAATTTGGTTATCCCCAGAAAAAACAATCTTAAAGGAGAAAACGTTTGTAAACATAAACAGTTCTAGGCTAAAACAAATTGAAACAATGACAGAAATATTTCATCACAACCCTCTCGGAGATTATGATTTTTTGTCTAAGAGGGATAGACAAAAATCATCATCACATAATTACAGGATGTAATTGTTCCAATCCACTACAGGACTGAGTGACCTCTTACGAGGGGATGAAATATTCATTATTTCTTGTTTCTGTCTTGTTTTTAAGATAAAAGAGTTGTGAACATCAGTCTTTCTTTATTTTGGCACTGTTTTGAATACCTTGATTGTTGATTTTCGCAAACTATGCAGTTTTTTGGAAATCTCTTTTAGGAAGGACGAGGGTTTTGCATGAGATTTTTTTTTCTTCTTCTGCAAACAACGTTTGTCAGAGGAGAGCTTCTCCTGTTTCTTAGTTGAAAAGGCGAGGGTACCAATATGCCTCAAGCTAAAACTTTTCGTACCTATAAGTCCTTTCTCCGAAAGTGATTGTCTATGGACTGAGTCGAGACAATACAACTAATCGGTTCACACTTCATGTGATCGTCTATGGATACGAGATCGAGACAATACAACAACGAAGTGTGTTTACTTGATACAAAGGTTCGGACTTAACCAAACACAATAGGATTGCTTATCAAGTAAATAGGAATTAACGTTTGTGTAATTTACTTTAATTATAATAAAATAATTATAATGCGGAAAATAAAAGTAAATGACACAGCAAGATTTTGTTAACGAGGAAAACGCAAATGCAGAAAAACCCCGGGACCTAGTCCAGAATTGAATACTCTCAAGATTAAGCCGCTGCACAAAATTATACCTAACTTCCTATAGTTGAGACCAAGTAACTAACCCTATAGTTCACTTAGTTCCGTCTGTATTCCCACGCCTCCGACCTATGAATAAGTCACGTACTTGGAACAATCCCTTTGGTTTGTATTCCGAACAGTAAAGGAACAAGAAATCTGTTTGGTATCAACTCTATTCAACCAAGTGATATGAGTCGGACAAAGGATCTTACGTTTATCTTAACATAAACTCCTTCGTCGGGTCTAGATCTATCTTATGTTCAATCACCCTAAGGTAATCGTTTAAGATTAAGCCAACAACACCTTTAATCCGAAGAACCGTGTTGATGCCGATCTACTCAATTAATCAATCCAATCTACCACAAGGATAAACCGATTATTAATTGGATCCTCTTTTACCGAAACAAGTATTGTGCACACCAAAGATTACAAATCCCAAGTCAGATCTTCAATATCTTCTTTGTCTTCAAATCTTTTTAAATTTTTAATAAAAACCTGCACATAATCACTTGAATCTCTTGTGATCAATCACGCACAGAACGGAGTATGTTAACAATGGATTATCACAAGATCGTCTTTAGAACTAACAACAGTCTAAAGATCCCTGTCGAAACTCTGAGCTAGTTTGAGTGAATCTTATATCAGAAGAGAAGATTCCCAAGAATAAACAAACTAGCTGCAATCATATTTCAACTACCGTTAGTCAATCAAATCAATCGAAAACAAAGATAAACCGCAATTATCTAGTTTCCTACCAACGGGTCGCGCTAGAGCTTCTCAATCCCAAAGAAGACTTTAAAACGAGCGGCCGTAAGAGATTTCACCTAATTAGATTACTCTCCTCTCTGATATGCGGCTACACCAGTAACAAAGATAAAAGAGGAAGTATGTTGTTACGAAGGATTAGTTTGCTAGAAAGGCAAACTTCGTGTATTTACAGACAAGGAAGTTTGGACACCAAGGAATTTCCAAAACCGAAAATATTCTCAAGATATTCATAAACGCACATATTCGGTTTTCATAATTCCTGGAAATGCTATGTCCAAAAATAACAATCGAAATCTCTTGGAAAATATAATTAGTAAATGCACATTACCAATTCTGTAATATCCATACAAATGAAATTAATAACCTTAATTAAAAGTTTCTTAACTTATTTGTGTTTCGATACTGGGATTCTCTTCCCTTAGCTGTTACGGAATATCTTTGAACAATTATAGAAATAAACTTTCTCAGCACGTGTTCAAAGTTTGTCGACATCTTTACTTTGTAAGTTCTCTTCCACACTTACAACCTTGAAACCGATTTGCCACACTTCCAAACAAGTTTAGAATTGGTTCATATGACTTTCAAGAACTATGTGATTGATCAAACCAACATTCAATCACAATCATGGGTTTACAGTTCTACCAAAACAAGTTTCGGTTCTACCTCCATGTGAGTACTACGCATAGTCACACTAGCTTCCCAAAAGATTCGGTTAACTAGGTACTAGTATCGGTTCCCCACATATATATGGTATCTAAATTATATGTGTTGCACATGTTCACATGATCGGTTCCCCTTTCTGTTGTAAACCTTGCTGCATCCCGTACATGGATCGGTTCCCCTTGATGTATTGCACCCCTTACAAGGATCGGTTCCCTTTCCCTTACAAGGATCGATTCCCTTTCCCCAAGGCAGACATAATCCGATCATACCAAGGTGATTACTTAAGATTGGTTTTACTAATAAAAGTTATACCAATACAAAAGTCAGGCCTTTGTGAATAGTTCTACCAAAAACACAACAAGTTGTGAGCCGTTCACTTTTATCACACATATTGGTTGTTCATAAGATATGCAATGAATAACAAAACCAATAACACCTGGAAATTTCCTTTTCGGTTCACAAAACGAGTTTATGAACTTACTTCCTTAGAACACATGTAAACATTGTTCCCTAGGATGAAATCCTCACCTCATACCCATACATAATCACAATAGCATTCAAATGATTATGGCGATGTCTTATCTACAAAGTTTAATGGTTAAGAAATAAACCTCGTATTGTATTCCTTAATACTATGTCTATCTAGAGTTCAAATATGCTTCGCATGTTTTCAATATGCACGACTTGAAAGATACGTTAGGGAATGAAACAGTTCAAGTCAAATATCACTAACCTCATGTGGAAGGATAATTGATGTCGTTGTAGCTCCTTGCTTCTTCACATATTCAAGTCCTCGCAATACTTTCAAGTTAACCTATACGAAGTTTAACTCTAGTACATAATCAAGCGACTCTTAACATGAGTTTTGATTCACTAAAATATGGCAACCAAACTTGACATACCAACGCTTGGTGGGTTCAACCGAGCCATGCTCTAACAACCTCCCCCTTTGTCAATTTTAGTGACAAAACTCTTACATCATATGGATAAGCAAATTACAATAATTTATTACAATCCGCTTGATTCCCGATTCAACAGCACAGTGAGACTGCTTATATTCAATCCTTGAAAATGTCGCTGTTGACATTACAATAACAAAGAAAATACTCCCCCTAAGGAAGATAGGTAGATATTCAATCCGCACGTCTTTGTTATACCAATCTATATGACATGTTACTCCCCCTTAGTCTGTGCTTTGACTCTTTCATTAGATAAAACATTCAAGTACCAATGTTCTTTTCCTTAGTGATACCAATTAATATAAAATCAATGCCAGTATCACTTGTTTACTCCATATATTTCTCCCCCTTTTTGTCACAAAAATGACAAAGAAACGAAAAATAAAAGACAACACGAAAAGAACCTTACAAATCTCAGAATAGACTTGCAAACCTGTAGAGTTGGGCACGAGGGTTCCACACATCATGTTCTCATAACTAATATCCAAACTGAAACTACAAGTAGTCTTATTTTGATATGTTACCAAGGAAAAAATTGCCCGAAACAATTTTTCTCATTTAGTTTAGCAAACCAAAACGACTAATCACATTAGTTCCTTTGCGAAACCGATTGTTCAAAAACAACCGCATAATTCGATAAGACCAAAATAAAGAACAAACTCCATTTTTCTCATCAGGTTCTAATTATCCATAAACTTAGACCTTTTAATTTTAAACAAACCAAATACTAGGTTAGTTAACTAGCATATCTTTGTTTAGGCATTCAATTAGACTTGAATAACCGAAACCTCACTTTGATAAGACAAACTAAGATCAGAATTAACTTAGTTTCTTATCCGAAATCGAATTGGACTAAACAACTCATCCCGTACACATATTATTTCGTTAAGCCATAAATAATTCATACAAACCAAGATAAATCAAGTTGCATAATTATTCACCTCAACCGGAAGCAATTGAGACAATAATAAACATTATAAGCACCGCAATTGCACCATAATTTTGTAAGCCTAAACGATTGATACCATACAAAAGCAAGATAACAATAGTTTTTCTTAACCGGAACCAATTGAATCACACACACATCAATTGTACCGAAATTTTGTAAGCCTCAACGATTAATATCACACAATAAAGCAAGATAACAATAGTTTTTCTTAACAGGAACCAATTGAAACACACATCCACACACACATTATGGAATAAATATCAATTGAACCTAAATTTCGTTAAGCAAAAGCATCAATATATATAATATAAACTCAGGCTTTTCTTAAACAGGAAAACAATTAACTAACAAGATTGTTACCTCAAATTTTGCATCCACTTCTCCAATATGATTGCATCTTCGTCCAGGGAGAATTGATATCGAAATATCACCACGTTGTCATCCTTATGCGTGAAAAAAAGAATAACAACATACCTCAACCTTTACCAGAGAAAGGTTGAAAACCGATTTTAAAAATTGCAAGCAAAAGTTGAAAACCGTCGAAACACATATACTTTTATGCTAAACCAAAACCGATTCAACATATTGTGACTTTTTCACATACTGTTTCTATTATAACCCCTCATAATCCTTTGATAAAGCCTACCTACTAGGGCTAGAACTTAATCCCGCTAAATCAAAAAGTCACCCAAACTATGAGGGTTCACAATATATGAGATCGAATATTTAGGTAATAAAACCGAAATCAAATATCCCATAAACCAATTTGCAATACGCCATAAATGTTCAACATAAAATAAAGTATTGCAATTACATCAATCTTATAGGAAATTGAATTGCGAAACCAACGCAAAAAGAATGAGGTCATTCTGAGTTCGGACGAACAAGTTGTGTGCAAAACAATTTTACACTTTTTCGTAAGGGGACCTCTCACTAGGATCGGTTCCCTAGGGGGCACTAGGATCGGTTCCCATGTGTTACTTGTGACAGATCACAATACTAAACTGTTTTCGACATAACTTTTGCATACGATGTTCGAATTCAGTGATTTTTGGCTCGTTTCAACCGTAAAAACAAGAACTACACATATATGATGAGTAAATATCAACATCATAAACTCACAATTACCGTTTCTATCAAAACCTCAAATAGAGATAGAGAGAGTATGAGTATAGAAGAAAAGAAAAGAAATCTCCTAAAGATGTTAATTAGTCATATAATAACCGAGAGATCATGAGCTCAGTTTTTCATGTGCTTCCTCACCTTTTAAAAATATTGAGCACTAATGGTGAGCATGCACATTCTAACATAACTAGGTTGTGTTGAGTTGATCCTTGTATTGTTCGTCACGAGTGACTAAGACGGAATCATCATTCTTGACATCTTGCTTGTTTTTTTTCTCTTGTTCCATCTCTTGTTTTTATTCTTTGACTTGTAATGTAGAGCGTCATTATCACAACCTTTACTAGTACAAGAGATTTCAGACATAATGTCTTTCTTTAGCCTTTCAACAAGACTCTTGTAATTATTGTCACCAATAATTAACAGTTGAGAGTCATTCTTGTGACTAAATTTTGGTCCCTTCTTGGCTATGGAGGACTTAAGGACCCATTTAGAGTTGGGTTTCGCAGGAGCAGCTTTCTCCTTCATACCATTAGGATCATTGTCCTTTTGAATATTTGGCGAAACATCTTTTCTCCAATTTGGAACATCAGATCTTGTTTTTGCATTAAAAAGTCATCTCTCTTTCGATAATTGGGTCTTTTATGAAATGACCTTGTTGAGTGATATGCAAAATTTGAACTATCATTGTAATAATTCTTATACCGATCTGAGTTCTTATGAGGAGAAAACTTAGCCAATTCGTTTGATGCAAAAGAAAGTGCATCTTGCATCTTACGAACTTTGCATCCCCATTGCAAGTGTCCTATATTACCACAATAATAACAATGCTTAGTATAAATATACAAAGTATGAGTTTTAATGTTACCTTTTTGTGGATCCTCTTGCATTGGAGCTTGACGAATTTTTTTTTTTTTCTTCTTCTTCTTCTTCTTCTTCTTCTTCTTCTTCTTCTTATCCTTGTTCAACGTTGTTGCCTTCTTGACAGACTTCTCTTCTTTACAAGAAATATGAGCATCTTTGTCATCAGTGGAAGCCTCTGATTGAGAAGAATTAGTAGCTTTAACAAATTTTACCTCTTTGTTAATATTTGAAGCATCTATTCCCTTATAGACCAATCCTCGTGTATCACGATGATTTCTGCTTGCTTCTAACATTGAGGTTAACTTATTTGAGCTTTCATTGGATTTTTTCAGTTCCAAAATTTCTTCTTCCAACATCTTGATTTTATCAAGAGCACCGGCTAGATCAGCCTCAAGGCGTTTTTCTCGTGAGAGATATACACCTTCTTTCTCTTCAAAACTCTTTTGTTGAGAGTTAATCCTTGCACCAGATTCAACAAGTTTCTCTTCCAACAAGTGAATTTTTTCAAGATCAACATCACGATCTTTCTCTAACAATTTTGTTTGAGAGAGACTAGTACTGGCTTTTTCTTCAAGACCCTGTACTTGTCGAGAATTAAACATTGCTTCCGATTCAGCACGTTTCTTTTCCGACAAAAACAGTTCTCTTCGAAGATTTTCACATTCTAATTTCTTAGAATTTAGATCGTTTGTACGATCTTTAAGAAGATAATCACGGTTTCGGAAACCAATATAATAACCTTGAAAAACCTTCTTCAGTTTCTTGTTTTCACGACAAAGAGGAGTCATAAAACCAAGAAAATCCGAAGTTCTCAGCTTTTCATTTTTCAAAGGTTCCAGCAGTTTAGAGTATTATGAGATATCCTCTTCTACTTCTTGTTCAAAATCTGAGTCATCATCATCGAAAATTTCATCTAACCCTTCTTGTAGACGTATTTTCCATTCGTCATCGGTTTCTACATTATTAACAAGATTAACTTGTCTCGTAGAATCTCTAGAGATGATTTCTTCAGATATAGAATCGTAGATGCCATCATCAAGTGTTAATTCACAACTCTTGATGTCTTGCTTTACGTTAACTGAATCATTCATTAGATTCAATTCTTATAGGTTGGATCGCACCAAACACAGATTGTTAGATCTTTTCGTGTTTGCCTGCTCTGATACTAATTGAAAAGGCGAGGGTACCCAAATATACCTCAAGCTAAAACTTTTCCTACCTATAAGTCCTTTCTCCGAAAGTGATTGTCTATGGACTGAGTCTAGACAATATAACTAATCGGTTCACACTTCTTGTGATCGTCTATGGATACGAGATCGAGACAATACAACAACGAAGTATGTTTACTTGATACAAAGGTTCATACTTAACCAAACACAATAGGATTGCTGATCAAGTAAATAGGAATTAAAGTTTGTATAATTTACTTTAATTATAATAAAACAATTATAATGCGGAAAATAAAAGTAAATGACACAGCAAGATTTTGTTAACGAGGAAACCGCAAATGCAGAAAAACCCCGGGACCTAGTCCAGAATTGAATAATCTCAAGATTAAGCCGCTACACAAAATTACACCTAACTTCGTATAGTTGACACCAAGTAACTAATCCTATGGCTCACTTAGTTCCGTCTGTATTCCCACGCCTCCGACCTATGAATAAGTCACGTACTTGGAACAATCCCTTTGGTTCGTATTCCAAACAGTAAAGGAACAAGAAATCTGTTTGGTATCAACTCTATTCAACCAAGTGATATGAGTCAGACAAAGTCTCTTCCGTTTATCTTAACATAAACTCCTTCGTCGGGTCTAAATCTATCTTATGTTCAATAACCCTAAGGTAAGGGATATTTTGTTTTTGGTACTCAGGTTTTGTCCAAGTTTTGAGTTTGGTCTAACATTTGTCCAGCTTGGCGTTTGGTACCCGGACTTCACGTTGACCTTTGTTGACTCTGTTGGGACAAATTTTCAGTTAATTAAATATGTAAATACTAAAACATCTTTCACTTTAGTAACAATGACTAACCAAGTCCTAACCTATTGTACCCAATCACACCGATCTAAACCCGAGTCCCACCGGTCCAAACTAATGACTCACGAACTCTTTTTTATTCCCTCTGTATTTGTCGTATTTGCTACCACCTCCCTCTTTCTTCTCCACTATAAACTTTTATTCTTTCTTTTTGTAAAGATTTAGAAACTAGGGTTCGATTTTGGAGATTTTGATGAAAATAGAAGCGAAACAGAGGTTATCTGATTGTTGTTGCAGAGATGATTAGGATTTAATTTGCTTCAGTTAAGGATTTGATTTCTCTTTAGGTTTCAATTTGGGTTCATCATAGTTACGATTCAATTCAGTAAGGGTTGTTGTTATATCCAACGTTGGTATAAAAGATTAAGGTCGATGTTTCACCGCCTTGTGTAGTTCTTGTATGTGCTTCATCAAATCAGTGTGTGTCAGAATCATAACAGTGCTAGTATTGTAGATATGTTCGCCATATCTTGGTTATTGTCCTGCTAGGGTAAGCTTCAGTTGGGATTTTATTTGCATTTCAATAGTTGATTTTGACGAATCTTGTTAGGTTTCAATTTGGGTTTATAATAGAATCGATTCAATTAGGGTGGTTCCAATCAGTTGCTTGAAATTGGGTTTCTGTTAAATCTTGTTCTTGTGGTGTGTGAATTGTGTTTGCTAGGGTTTTACCCAATTCCGCAAATTGAATTTTCATTCTTAATTGCAATCAAAGAATGATGACGAACTGGGTTGCTAGAGTTTCAATTTAGGGAAGAACATCAATAAGGGTTTTTCCATTAAACTGCTAATGGCCATGCTAACGGTGTTAACTAAATAGATTTTATTTAATTTTTTAAAATAATTACTAAACAGAAGTCAAGACTTAACGGGTCAACGCAGATCAACGTCATTTCCAAGTACCAAACGCCAAGCTGGACAAATGTTAGACCAAGCTCAAAACTTGGACAAAACCTGAGTACCAAAAACAAAATAACCCCTAAGGAAATCGTTTAAGATTAATCCAACAACACCTTTAATCCGAAGAACCGTGTTGATGCCAATCTACTCAATTAATCAATCCAATCTACCACAAGGATAAATCGATTATTAATTGGATCCTCTTTTACCGAAACAAGTATTGTGCACACCAAAGATTATAAAACCCAAGTCAGATCTTCAATATCTTCTTTGTCTTCAAAATTTCTTAAATCTTCAATAAAAACCTGCACACAATCACTTGAATCTCTTGTGATCAATCACGCACAGAACGGAGTCTGTCAACAATGGATTATCACAAGATCGTCTTTAGAACTAACAACAGTCTAAAGATCCCTGTCGAAACTCTGAACTAGTTTGAGTGAATCTTATATCAGAAGAGAAGATTCTCAAGAATAAACAAACTAGGTGCAATCAGATTTCAACCACCGTTAGTCAATCAAATCAATCGAAAACAAAGATAAACCGCAATTATCTAGTTTCCCACCAACTGGTCGCGCTAGAGCTTCTCAATCCCAAAGAAGACTTTAAAACGAGCAGCCGTAAGAGATTTCACCTAATTATATTACTCTCCTCTCCGATAGGCGGCTACACCAGTAACAAAGACAAAAGAGGAAGTATGTTGTTACGAAGGATTAGTTTGCTAGAAAGGCAAACTTTGTGTATTTATAGACAAGGAAGTTTGGACATCAAGGAATTTCCAAAACCGAAAATATTCTCAAGATATTCATAAACGCACAGATTCGGTTTTCATAATTCCTGGAAATACTCTGTCCAAAAATAACAATCGAAATCTCTTGGAAAATATAATTAGTAAATGCACATTACCAATTCTGTAATTTCCATATAAATGAAATTAATAACCTTAATTAAAAAATTCTTAACTTATTTGTGTTCGATCCTGGGATTCTCTTCCCTTAGCCGTTAAGGAATATCTTTGAACAATTATAGAAATAAACTTTCTCAGCACGTGTTCAAAGTTTGTCGACATCTTTACTTTGTAAGTTCTCTTCCACACTTACAACCTTGAAACCGATTTGCCACACTTCCAAACAAGTTTAGAATTGGTTCATCTGAATTTCAAGAACTATGTGATTGATCAAACCAACACTCAATCACAATCATGGGTTTACGGTTCTACCAAAACAAGTTTCGGTTCTACCTCCATGTGAGTACTACGCATAGTCACACTAGATTCCCAAAAGATTCGGTTGACTAGGTACTAGGATCGGTTCCCCACATATATATGGTATCTAACTTATATGTGTTGCACATGTTCACAGGATCGGTTCCCCTTTCTGCTGTAAACCTTGCTGCACCCCATACAAGGATCGGTTCTCCTTGATGCACTGCACCCCTTACAAGGATCGGTTCCCTTTCCCTTACAAGGATCGGTTCCCTTTCCCAAAGGCAGCCATAATCCGATCATACCAAGGTGATTACTTAAGATTGGTTTTACTAATAAAAGTTATACCAATATAAAAGTCAGGTCTTTGTGAATAGTTCTACTAAAAACACAACAAGTTGTGAGCGGTTCTACTTTATCACACATATTGGTTGTTCATAAGATATGAAATGAATAACAAAACTAATAACACCTGGCAATTTCCTTTTCGGTTCAAAAAACGAGTTTATGAACTAACTTCCTTAGAACACATGTAAACATTTTTCCCTAGGATGAAATCCTCACCTCATACCCATACATAATCACAATAACATTCAAATGATTATGGCGACGTCTTATCTACAAAGTTTAATGGTTAAGCAATAAACCTCGTATTGTATTCCTTAATATTATGTCTATCTAGAGTTCAAATATGCTTCGCATTTATGTTTTCAATATGCACGACTTGAAAGATACGTTAGGGAATGAAACAGTTCAAGTCAAATATCACTAACCTCAAGTAGAAGGATGATTGATGTCGTTGTAGCTCCTTGCTTCTTCACATCTTCAAGTCTTCAAAATACTTGTAATGTCTCATATCCTAATACTTTCAAGCTAACCTATACGAAGTTTAACTCTAGTACATAATCAAGCGACTCTTAACATGAGTTTTTATTCACTAAAATATGACAACCAAACTTGACATACCAACGCTTGGTGGGTTCAACCGATCCATGCCCTAACATTAGTGCTAAATGTTTTAAGATGATCCTGATTTTCTATACTATCCTTGTCGTCAGGGTAACTTAAGAATGATATAGAATCAGGAGGAATTTGCTGACAATTTTTAAGAGGCATAATCGAAGAGGTTCGACATGTCTTATAAGAATCACGATTGCAACTAATCATCTCCAATTTTAAATTAGACAGTTGGCATTCCAGATCTTCAACCTTTTCCAGTTGGAGTACTTCTGGAGAAGTAAGATTGTTTATCATGGAATAATCAGGACTGTTAGGCGGACAAACGTGATTATCAGCAAAAAGATTAAGAGAACCATCAAAGATATCATCCTCAGGACAGTAGTCAAGAGTATCCATCCATGCTTTAGTTATCTCACTCAACTCCATATTAGGACTTTCAGAAGTATCGTGGACACTTCTATAGCACTTGAGACAAGTTTCGCTAACATAGTTTTTCTGAACCTTTTTATTGATTGACTGAGCCTTCTTTTGAGGCTTTCTTTTACTCTGTCTAAGAGTTTTCTTAAGCTGTTGTATAAACAGTGACAAAGTTGAATTAAAGAAATTCTCATTCCTTTTATCAATCAATTTAGGAAGTCGAGACTTACTATCAGACGCAACAATATGGTTGCTGAACAAGTGACACTTCTCTCTTTGTTTAAGTTCAAGATCGAAATTTTTCAGTTTTCCAGCTAGGAAATTTCTGGAAAGAGTATCAAGGTTATTTTCCTCAATGATGTCATGCTTCTTAGAATCGTATCTAGATGGCAGCGATCTGATAATTTTCATCACAATGTCCTTTTCAGGAATAGTCTTACCCAATGCAAAATATGCATTAACGTTTTTAGACACTTTGTAACTAAACTCATCAAATGTTTCTTCATATGCCATACAAAGGTTTTCCCACTCAGAATTTAGGTTTTGAAGCCTAGCTTCTTTCTCACTGGTATTCCCTTCAAATACTGTTTTTAAGATATTCCAGGCTTCTTTAGACTTTGTGCACGTAGACACATGGTGTTGAATATCTGGGGTAATGGCATGTATGATAGCATTTAAGCCGTTAAAATTTTGCTTTGCAGCAAGGATTTCTTCCAGACTATATCTACCAATATCCTTAGGTATAAATACATCACCTTCTGTATTAACCGGAGGATCATAGCCATTAACAACAAGTACCCATGTTTGAGAATCACGAGCTTGAAGAAAACACACACAACAATTTTCCACCATAAGTAGTTTGAGCCATCGAAGACTGGTGGTAAGTTTATGGAGATAGAATTCATGTCCATAGAGTCAGATCGCTACAAACACAGACTTATAAGGTCTTTAAACGTGTTTGCCTGCTCTGATACCAATTGAAAAAGCGGGGGTCTAACAACCACACCCAATATTTCGCTTAACAATATGTATGGAAAAACTCCAATATACTTTCAAGAAAATCAACTAGACAGTCAGACTCAATCTTATTAAAAGTATATCAAAGAGCTATATCTCACCTTATCGATTCAATACTTACTCAAGCAAATAGAAATCTGCGAGTCTAATTGAATACAAGAGAAATCACTTGAACGGTACCAAAGACCAATGTTCAAGGATCAATCAATTTCAATCAACAACCAAAGGTTGGATTTCCCAATTGATCGATTCAATGCACAACCTGTGATATTTCAATTATATAACAAAATATAATGAGGAAAAGAAATAACACAGACACCAAAAGTTTTGTTAACGAGGAAACCGCAAATGCAGAAAAACCCCGGTACCTAGTCCAGATTGAACACACACTGTATTATGGCGCTACAGATACTAGCCTACTACAAACTAACTTCGGTCTGGACTGTAGTTGAACCCCAATCAATCTCACATTGTCCAAGGTACAATTGCGCTCCTTACGCCTCTGATCCCAGCAGGATACTACGCATTTGATTCCCTTAGTTGATCTCACCCACAACTAAGAAATGCTATGACCTAAAGTCGAAGACTTTAATAAACAAATTTGTATCACACAGAAAAGTCTACGGTAATAGATAAATCTGTCTCCCACAGAAATACCTACGAGTTTTTGTTCCGTCTTTTGATAAATCAAGGTGATCATGAACCAATTGATAACCCGGACTTATATTCTCGAAGAACAACCTAGAATTATCAATCACCTCACAATAATCTTAATCGACTAGCGAAAAAAGATATTGTGGAATCACAAACGATGAGACAAAGGTGTTTGTGACTACTTTTCTATCTTTCCTATCGGAGAAATTAATCTCAAGCAAATCTTACAATTGTACTCAAATATGATAGAAACAACAAGATCAGATCACGCAACTACAGAGAAAATTATTGGGTCTGGCTTCACAATCCCAATGAAGTCTTCAAGTCGTTAACCTACAGGGTCTTGATATAAACCTAAGGTTAAAGGAGAATCGACTCTAGCTAGTACAACTAGTATCACACAGGAGGTGTGGGGATTAGGTTTCCCAGTTGCTAGAGTTCTCCTTTATATAGTATTTCAAATCAGGGTTTGCAATCAATGTTATCTTAGTAACAAAGCATTCAATATTCACCGTTAGATGAAAACCTGATTAGATTCAAGCTAATATCTTTCAACCGTTAGATCGAACTTAGCTTCTTACACACAAATGAAATGCACTTTTATTTAGGTTTGTGTAACCGTACCCAAACATGTACATTTAGTTGGTTCAATAGTAGTTAACCAAATGGTTATCCATATGAGCACTTTAATATCAACCATATTCATCTTAACCATAACTAGTTCAAATGACTCAAGAGAACTAGTTAGAGAGTTGTTCAATTTCTTAGATCTCATAGAAGTATATAAGACAGAATCAAAGAAAAACGGTTTGATTCACTCGGATCAATTCATGAACTTTATAGCCACGGTTTGCAAGTATGCATTCCTTAGTTTATATAACTTTATGTTCACGAATAATCGTTTTTAGAAACTAACCCACTTAAGTACGCATACTGCTACGCGGACTTAAGTACCCGGAATAAGTTTGTTTTCAGTTCACAAACTCCAACAGAAATTCACGGGATGTGAACTTCCGACAGTGCGCGTACTGGTACGCGGACTTCAGTTCCGGTTTTCCTGAGCAGCAAAGTACGCATACTTTGGTTCAAGGAATAAGGACTTGGACACGTATGAGTTATCACACAATGCTTAGATCCTTTCAAGGTTATATTCAAAACTCTCATTTCAATCATTGAAACATTCTTAGAGGACGTTATATACTTGTTGTTCACAAGCTATTTTTCGTCAAAGCGATTTTCAAGTAATTGAAACTAATATGACTTTCGTCATTAGTAAAGATGAACTTGGCCAAAACGAAAGCTTAACAACACATATTTCGAGAAATAGATAAGCGAGATAAACTCGTCTCGAAATAGCAAATGTGTATAATCATAGTCTATATAGCAATACGACTTTTGTCTTAAGATAGGAGATAGAGTAGATAGACTTTTGAGTGATAGATAAGTTCAAGTCTACACATACCTTTTAGTCGATGAAGTTCCACCAGTTCCTTGAGTATTTCTTCGTCTTTGTATGATGATCTCCATGGAGTCTAGAGCTCAACAACACTTTCTATCCTAGTCCGAGACTTAGCTAATGGTAGACTAGAAATCAAGACTTATAGTTTTGATCACTAACATTTACAAACATGCTTAAGATAGCAATGCATGCGAGTTCGACTGAGCAGTGCTCTAACAAAACCATCAACATAAGCAAACACTAAAAAGAAACATTCATTTCGAGGCGTTTGCAAATGTTTTCGATTCACCTTGCAAACCTGAGACGGTAGAGGTTGTCGTCTTCTATTTCTTGCACTTTCCACATATGTGTTAATGCTTTTTAATGATCAACTAACCACACCTATAAAAGAAGAATTACACTAGCTAGTTATCAACAAACAAGCATATAAGTAAAATATATAATTCATCACATACAATAAAATTTTGTTTTACCAATAAATACATATAACAACCTTCAGTAGACTGTCTTCCAACACTTTCCATGATATGCTTGTGAATAAAGCGTGGTTAGGAGATTCTACCTCTATATTCTCCCTATGTACTTGGTGTAGATGGAACCTCCATCACCAGTGGTAAGAAAAACCGTAACAAGATCTTCATTATGTATTTCAGATTTAACCAACTGAATGATATTTTCTTTCAATTATGCATTTCTTATATCAAAATATTTCTCTGGGGGTGGAAAACATTTGTGCATAAAACTTTCTTAGTCCATAATCCATCGTAATTATGATGCATCTATATTCCTCCTTCATCATGGATACACGGAACACCAAACACTATTAATAACTCTTCAGCTGAAGATATTTGGATGTATGTTGTGTCCCCAACTTTAAATTGAGATACACACTCTTGCCAAGGAATTTATGTGTCTGCTTCTAACAAAATTTGACAAGATTTCACCGTCTTATTCCATTCTGAGTTAATAATTTTTCTACTTGAAAAACATTCATCACATTCCAGAATGAACTCTTTTTCAACAGTGAAATATGCTCAACATATAAACATCCTTCTTCTTTCAGATTTCTAACACTAGTTGCAAGTGAAATGAAAGCAGCAAAGCTACCCCTGGATTTTCTTTACTAGCTTTATTTCCATCCTTGTCGACATAGAAAAAGGAAAAAAGTAATTATAAATGAATTATAACAATAAAATATCTATGATGCCAATGAATTCCTATTTTATAAGAAATGACAACACTTAAGATTTCATTGAACATAATGAAGTCCGACATTTAAGAAGTTCAGAGTTTCATCAAGCAGAATGAACGCCATCTACATAAATATGACCAACACCTGATAGTTCATCAAACAGAATGAACTCCTATAAGAAAACAAGTTGGTAGTTCAAAGTTCATTAAGCAGAATGAACTCCATTTACATAAGCATGAACACCTGATAGTTCATCAAACAAGATGAACTCCTATAAGAAAACAAGTAGGTAGTTCAGAGTTTCCTCAAACAGAATGAACTTATACATAAGCATGACCAACACCTTAGTTCAGCAAACATGATGAACTCCTATAAGAAAACAACTTGAAAGTCCAACATTCATAAAATAGAATGAACTCCATCCATATAAGCATGATCAACGCTTGATAATTCACCAAACAGAATGGACTCTTATAAGAAAACAACAAAAAGTTCAGAGTTCATTAAAGAGGATGAACTCCATCTACATATGCATGACCAATGCCTGAAAGTTCACTAAATGAAAAGGAAAGGGTACCAAATACACCACCAATTTTTTCGTTTGGCAACCTCTATAGACATTCCGGTTTGTAGTTACTGGTGTTGACAATGACGTTGATAATAGGTAGGTGATGTTCTGTGTGGGAGACTATGAGTAGCCAAAAAGAACAGTAACAAAGAAAGACGATGGAGATGGTGGTGGTCGTGTAGTACAGAAAACATAAACAACATAGGTTAAAGTTAAGTTTAATTGTACTTTTGTTTTGGTGTTTTATCACACATGTTAGGCTGCTACTCATGTGCTCGCTCGGATCAGAACAAGTGGAGCGTGTTTGAGATTTTGGGTAGGGACAGCTGGCAGGAGAAAAACAAGGTATATATATTAGCTGATATACATTTAGTAAAAGTTTAAGCCAATGCTTACATTCTAATTTTTGAACTTTTAACCCCCTCCCGTAGGTACCAAATTAAAGGGTAATGAACGAAAAATGTTTGATATATATATATTTTTATAAACTAGGTCTCAACCCTTGCCGTAACGGCACAAGCATTGATATGCGTTTCAAATGTATCCATCGATTCATACATGTCGTAATTGTCCGAGAAGAATCGAACCGATCAATCCAGGTTTAAATGTTTTGAGGAGTTGGTTAATAAACATGTCCTTATCCTCGAATCTTTTAATATTGTGTATGTAAGTCATACAACCCTTTGGGACAAACATAGTTAATCGTTAGAGCAAAGCATATGGGTAGCAGAACATTACTTCGTTCACTACTTCAAAAAATATCATCAAAGGTCATTCACCAAACTTGTAACAAAACTAAAAACACCTAAAATTACTTTAAAATCAATTAGATTAATCTTGCAAAATACGTTAGCATTAGAATTTAATTTTTCTCTTTGATATAAATTGTTGGGTTCCCAATTTACATAGATTTGTGTTTATTCATTTTCCTAAAATTTATAATAATATTTAATTCTTGATCCATTTCTTTTCTTGTCTCTTTACCTATTATCATGAACTATTTCTCAAGCATGCATAATTACACGAAGTTGGGGAGAAATGACAAAAACAGAAATCATGACAAAGGAGAATAAAGAGAGATGTGAGAAACTGAATCGATTACAATTAATTCACGCGTATCCTTGCATAATCCCATGAAGTATGGGAGAAATAATGATAGAAACAGAAACCATGAAGGGGAATAAAGAGAGATGTGAGAAACAGAACCGATTACAATTAATTCGCGTGTAGCCTTGGTCAAATTTTTTTATAGGTTTCATTTTTCTTCCTGCCCCCTAATCTTAAATCACAACATCTTCTTTTTTGGAAAAATCTAACCTTTAAAAATTGTTTTAATTTAAAAAAAAATGTAATCTAAAATCAAATTAAAACAAAAGAAAGAAAAATTAACCAATGATGACTAAATAATTTACCTATCTTAGGACACCTTTTCTCACCCTACTATTACTTCTTCTTCCACCACCACATTATCGTCACCACTCCACCAGTCTCACCAATAACCACCACCATTATTCCCACTGCCGATCCACCACCACCACCCACCATCAAAATCACCATTAATGCTTAATTTACCTATCTTAGGACCCCCTTTTCACCCTACTACCACTACTTCTTCCACCACCACATTATCGTCACCACTCCACCAGTCTCACCAATACCCATCACTGCCCACCATCACAGCCGCCATTAATGCTTACTGATATTAATATCAAATAAATTTATTATGTATCAACACAAATATATTCATTTGATTAATTAAAGAAACATTAATTATGAAATATCTATTGAAAATTTATTATTAAATTTTAATTAAAAGTGATCATTTATAGCGATAGATTTATATTCTGCAAGTATAAATTGATCGTTCTTTATCTAGCCTCACTTGTCCAAACTTTGTTTTGTATTCTTCAAATGTAATTAATTTTATTTTAATACTAAAAACCGTGATTTATTCGATCGGGTACTATAAATAGCCGGATTCCATTTGGGTGATCCAGCGGTCATGATCATATTGTCTTATATGATTTAGTATCCTCCTCAAAATAATTGTGTTTTGTCCTTACCAGTTGTGCTAAAAACAACCAACTACTTCTATCACAATAAAATGTTCCCATTTTGTAAAGACACAAAGCTATTATTGTGCACTACTATTCACTAACATCCACCAACGTACGTAAAAACCAGCCACACCCACTATTTTTTCCACCACCAGTAATGTTACCATCTCCACCACTCAAAAATACCCACCACTATTAACCGGGGTCACTGTAGTACAATGGTAAAGTCATTGGGTGATGATACCAGTTACCTGAGTTCGAAACTCGCCAACACCAAATTATTTACCGATATATATATATACACACATATAGTTTTTAATAAATTTATTTATTAATAAAAATATGTATTTATTAGATTCATTAAATGAACATTTAATGTTACCACCTCCACCGCTCACAAATGAACATTTAATGTTACCACCTCCACCGCTCACAAATACCCGCCACTGTTTCCACCACCCACTGCTTCTTTCACTACCACCATTAAAACTTATTAATATAATTTTTAACCGGGGTCACCGTAGTACAGTGGTAAAGTCATTGCGTGATGATACCAGTTACCTGAGTTCGAAAATCGTAGCACCAAATTCTTTACCGATCAATATATACATAGTTTTTATTAAACTTATTGATTAATAAAAATATGTATTTATTAGATTCATTAAATGAACATCTATTATAAAAAATTAATTAATCATTCATCATGAGCAATTAATAGGACACTAATTAATAAAGTATCTATAATGGTTAGTTGAAAAAACCACGATCATAAATTTATCCCTTCTAGACAAATCTCAACCGTTTTTTATCTAGCCTAACTTAGCCAAACTTTATTTTGTATTCTAGATGATATTATAAAATTTAAAAATGAAGTTGTGAGAGCGCTTCTGAGATTTCAGCGATAATCTCCCCGAGATAAAATTGTACCAACCAGTCGTGACCAAGACAAACCAACATTTGAGATTGATTTGAAAACAAAAAGACTTGTTATCGAAACAACAACGACAGGAACACAAAAGACTATTTCCAATCTTATGGTATAGGATAGAAGTGTCTTTGCATTTTTTCTCTCTCCTCGGAGAAAACCGTAGTTCCTGAAATCCTTTCGTTTCTATGATTTCTTACCTCAAATTTTCATCAGTTCAATCCAATCTGCATCTATTTTTTTGTTAAATCCCCAATTAAGATCATCTAATATAATCTCGATTCACATAAGAATTGTCAGGGATCCTCAAAGCTCTCAATTTGATAAGTTGAAGCTGCTGTTGTTTTAAGTTTTGACGAAGACAAATTGAACACAAGTACCCATCATCTACTAATGATTATCACCGCTGGTGGAGAGCCTTGTTAACTCATTGACTGTGATTCCGGTAAGTTTGCTCTAAATTAATCCATGAATGTCTTTCTTTCATTTTCTACCCAATTCGCATGATTTTAGGATTTACTGTTACCCTTAATTTCAGCCTTTTCTGTAGCCACCTTCCCACTTCGATTCTCATTACAACCATCTTAATTTTGATAACGCTTATCATCATCTACTGCTTGTTTTTGGCTATATATACTTGCTTGCTTTCTGTTCATGTCCTTCATACATTTCTTGGTTATATCAAATCTGTTTTATCATCCGTCAAAATGGCTGAGCATGAAGAAATCCTTCAAAAGATGGCAACTTTGCTGTCCAATCCGCGTCCGTCTCTTTCTGTTTGTCTTCCGGGCGCTTCAAATGAATCCACCTGTGATTGGAAAAAATGTCTAGCCATAAAGTTCATCTCTGGTCATGAGTATGCTATCCCTGATCTAAAAGAAAAATTTCAACGTTCTTGGAGTTTTGGAAAGGCTGTGCATATTACTGAATTCCATGAATGGTCTTTCTTGCTGAAATTTAGTAACCAGCGTGATGTGGATATGGTGGTGGATGGTGCACCTTGGCTTTTTTCTGATGACCTGATGTTATTCGAAAGATGTGATAAAGATAAATCCCCTCGTGAGTATCAGTTCAACTACTCTCCTTTCAATTTTCAGATGTATGGGTTACCAGTTAATCACTTAGACATTGATTCTGTTTTCAAAATCGCAAAGGAAATTGGAGACCCTTTTCCTCCACTGGAACTTGAAAGTGTGAATCGGGGAAAGTTTGCACGAACCAAGATAAACATGAAAATCTCTGAGGTTCTCCCTAGCAACATAGAAGTTGTCCTTACTTCTGGAAAAAGGGTTGAAGTTAATCTCAAATATGAGCGTCTACCCAAAAGATGTCACTTTTGTGGTCTTCTCGGACATTGCATGAATAAATTGTTCAAGATACCAAGAGCTATGTGATCTGAAGTCAAACAACAATTTATCAGAAGAATTGAAATCTTAGATGGAGAGCATGCTTATTCCAAAGTTTACCGAGAACATACAGGCAGGTTTCAAGCCAATCCGTGGGGTTCCCAAGCGAAGGGCTGGGCTAGTAGGGGCAGTCGATCGGTTTGTGCAAACCTCCTCTCCAATCTCTACTGATCTGACTCTTGCTATTCCGTCAGTTACAGAACCTGCCTCCCCAATCATAAATGCTAATAATTACCCCATGATTCAATCATGCAAGGAAAGTAGCTCATCACCAAGCCTCCAATATAATGAAGCTACAGTTACAAACGTTTCAATGAGCACAACCACTACTGTTATGAAACAGCCTCCGATGGGTTTTAAGGAAGGCCCCTCCAGCTTAATTCTCCCCAAGCTTCTATATCGAAGGTCCTTAGTTTTCTAAATTCTAAGGAAACAACTAGTAATGTTCAACATTCTCCTGTCAAGTCAGATGGCAATCCGAAACACACCTATAAGCGCCGTGAGAAGATTGCTGGTCCTTCTACTATAAAAAAGTTCCTTCAAAATTCCAACCTCCAAGCGTCCTATGGATGTTGACATAGATGTTACTCAGAATATCAAACGACCTTGTTTGACCAAGATTTCGGCTAACATGGAAGATGAGAGGGTGGTGGCGGCTGACCCAAAACAGCCGCAAGGACGATGTTAATCTTCTCATGGAACTGTCGAGGGTTGAGAAATGACTCGACAGTTCTGGCTCTCAAATCATTTCTCCGTGCTACGAATCCATCGATAGTGTTCTTAAGTGAAACAAAAGCTACTTCTACTGCTTCTAGTTTTCATATAACTACTTTAGGCTTCAATAATTATGCATTTGTTGGGTCATCTGGTTACAAAGGTCTTAGTGGAGGATTATGGGTGCTTTGGACTGACGATGTATGCGTCAACATAGTGTCCAAAACAGCGTCTCGGAGGAGACTAATGCTGATCCTTGGTCCCTGCTGTGTGTTTACTGTCCGCCAAATCCCGCAGAACATCGGCAGTTTTCGTGAAGATATCATCCAGTTTGGAGCTACACATTCTGAACCTTGGTGCTGTATCGGTGACTTTAATGCCATTTATGACTTCTCTGAGAAGGAAGGTGGACGTCCTTTCGAAAGTACAAATATGGATAGCTTTAGGGAAATGATCTCGACAACAGGTCTCATCGATCTTGGGTATGCTGGACCGGCATATACATGGATAAACAATCAAGCTTCTCATAGCCATATTAGACAAAGATTGGACCGAGTGCTTGCTTCTCCTGATTGGTGCTTTAAATTTCAGCATACTGCTGTAAATCACTTACCAAGACTTGGTAGTGACCAATCACCCATTTTATTAAATACAATGAGAATTTTACAGCGTTATATACCATCTTTTAAATTTGAAGCTCACTAACTCAAACACCATCAGTTCCTCCCATTCATCAAGCAAAGATGGCAATCTTCAGCAGGTGATTTCCAGAATAGATTAACTGACTTATCTCTGGAAATAAAAAAATGGTGCTCACAGAATATTGGTAATATGGAGAAGAAAATTGCTGACCTTAAAAGAGAGTTGCTGGCCGTCCAAAGCTCGCCTGGCTCAAGTTCCAACATCTCTAAAGAAAAAGCTATTCAAGATGAAATAGAACTCTATCTAGCAATGCAAGCTGTATACTGGAGAACACGTTATAAGCAAGAAGAAGTGAATGATGGTGATAGAAATACAAGATTTTTCCATCAATCAGTAATCAACCGAAGGTCAAGAAATAAAATCTCTGCAATTCAGCTAGAAGACTCTTCATGGACCATTGATCAATCAATTATCTCCCAAGAATTTGTGAAGTATTTCAGTAATATGTTTAAGGCTGATCCGCAAAATCCAGCTGACTTCTCTTTCCTTGATTCCCTTCATGCCATTTCTCCTGAAAATTGTACTGCTTTGAATAGTATACCGGATAAAGATGAAATTTTGTCTGTTATCAAGTCAATGGTTCCTACAAGGCTCCTGGACCAGATGGCTATTCAGCTCTTTTTTACAAAAAGAGTTGGACGTTCATTGGTGATGAGGTAACTTCCTTTATTCAAAATATTTTCTCAACTGCTTGCTTACCTGATAATCTTAACCATACTAACATTGCTTTGATCCATAAGGTTAAACATCCTTCAACTCCGATGGACTATAAACCTATTTCATTATGCAATGTTCTGTATAAAGTGGTTACTAAAATCATCACTAACAGGCTAAGGGGTTTTCTGAAAGACATGATATCATGGAACCAAAATGCTTTTGTTCCAGGCAGGCAAATCATCGACAATATAGTGATTACCCAAGAGATCCTTCATTCAATGCGGTCGACATCAATTCAATCAGGGGTCTTCGCTTTGAAGGTCGATATGTCAAAAGCGTATGACAGAGTGAGTTGGAGCTACCTTGATCAGATTCTAAACGGTTTCAGAATAACCGGAAATATCCACAAGCTAATCATGAACTGTGTCTGCAATACTTCTTTCTAACTGCTTATTAATGGTTGCCCGCAAGGTAATTTTCATGGAGAAAGGGGCCTCCAACAAGGGTGTCCACTTTCTCCATATTTGTTTATTATGTGTACACAGGGTCTCTCTTGGTTACTCAATAAAGCAGCAAGTGAAGGTCGTTTTGAGGGCTATAAAGTAAATCATTAAGCCCCTTGCATCACGCATCTGATGTTTGCCGACGACTTATTTTTCTTTGGTCGTGCCACCAACAGGTCGGTGCAAGCCATCAAAGATATTTTGGGGGAGTATGAAAATTGGTCTGAACAGAAAGTCAACCACACAAAGTCCTCAATCCACTTCAGCAAAAAAATGAATCCGCAACGAAAAATAGATTTTGCAGACATTCTTGGTGTGACAATTATGAAGAATACAGATAAATACTTGGGTTGGTTCTTGCTTCAGTCATGGTACTTGTGTGCTTCTTATGATTTTTTGATCCAGAAATTTTATGCAAAACTAAATGGTTGGAGGTCAAAATATCTAACTCATGCTAGAAGAACCATATTAATACAATCCACATTGGCTTCAATCCCTATTTATTATATGGGAATCTGCTTTCTTCCGGTCTCTGTTATTGCAAAAATAAAAAGAATACAATGTGCTTTTTGGTGGGGACACGAAGATTCAAAGAGACGGTTGCACTTTCTCAACTGGGATTATTTCTGCCGCCCGAAAAATGAAGGAGGACTAGGAATAAGAAACATGGAAATGGTTAACAAATCTCTTGTGGCGAAACTAGCATGGAGGTTCATCACAGAAAAAGATGCAATCTGGGTAAAATTATTAACAACCAAGTACCTAAAAAGTTCTTCGTTTTGGGAGTGCAATCGGCCAAAGAAAGTAAATAGAACTTGGGATAGTATTCTCAAAGTTCGAGATATGTTGAGACGGGGTGCTTGTTGGAGTGTAGGAACTGGTAATTGCATAAATCTGTTATCGGATCCTTGGATACCAAATCTCCCTCGATATAAGCCAATCTCCACTCCTAACCAACAAAGTATAACCAAGGTCAGGGAGCTGATAAGTGAGGATGGCAAGGCTTGGGACATTGACAGACTAAGAAACTCCTTCTCAGATTTGGAAGTTGAGGCTATTACGTCCATACACATACCACAAAGCTACTGTGAAGATCGTCTGGTTTGGACTTATATACCGACAGGTATATTCACCGCCAAATCTGTTTACAAACTTCTTCAGTCTGATATGGGTTCTACTTCTTCGTTATCAAATAATATGCATTGGAAATCATTTTGGAAAACAAAGGGATTAAGCCCAAGGGTATTACACTTTATATGGCGATTAGTGAGCGGAGCCTTAGCTCTAAAGGAGAATATCGCCAGACTTGTTAGAGAAGCAGACACAACTTGTCCGTTCTGCAAATCTTCTACGGAAACAACATGCACATTTTCTTTGAGTGTGACTTTTCAAGAAGGGTGTGGATACAAAGCCCTTTGGAATTCCGGTTAAGACCCGACAACGATTCGGTTGCAGACATCATTAATGAATGGTTTGTTTCTGATCCAAATGGTTATGGTTTAATGTTAGCTTGTCATATTCTATGGCAGATTTGGAAGTCCAGAAACGATTACATCTTTAAGAACCTTAATCCTAATCCTTCGTCAGTAAACATCAATGCGATTAGATTGTCTCAGGAATATGAGAATCATGACGACTGGGAAGAAGTAATATATGACAGTGTCAATGAGGAGAGGGGTAGCAACAAAGGCTGGAATACTTTACCACCAGATTACTACAAGATAAATGTAGATGGGGCTTTCATAAATTTAACGTATGATAGTGCTTGGTCAGCTGTAGCTAGAGATGAATATGGTCAATACCGAGGGTGTAGAAGCTGCTTCGGACGCTCATATTCTCCTCTGGAAGCTGAGGTAAAGAGCTTTCAACTAGGTCTACAATTGGCAAACGATCTGGGGTTTAAGAAAGTTATTCTCGAAGGAGATTCTTTAACTGCAGTACATCTGATCAAAGGCGACATCAATGATTTCCCTTGGAAGATTCGAGGCCTGCTATTTGATATCCAAAACCAGTTACACACTTTCGAAGATGTAAAGGTCACTTTCAGCAGTCGTGACACAAATGAAGCTGCTCACGATTTAGCAAAGTTTTCCTTGTCTAATAAAATATCTGATGCTTGGACTACATATGTCCCCCCTTGTATTACCAGTGCTTTGCACTCGGACTCTTTATGCAATTAATATAAGTGAAAACTACAATCACAACCATTTTTTAGACTACAACCATATCTTCGTGAAAAATTATTAGCAAACCCATTTTTAAAAAAATTGCGTTTTCTTCACGAAAAAATATTCTGATGATTTGCGAGATGAGTTTAAGAATTGGGTAAATAGATTTTGTTGATGAAGTTGTATATACAATGAAGGAGATGATGTTATTATTATGAATCATGGAGGAAAAAATTAGGAATCGAAGTAATAATTAGGGAGAAACAATTTTTGATTATAAATTTGTAGCGATCGGAGGTTATTAGAGGATAAATTGAAGGATTTTTGATGAATTTTTGAATCTGAGACTAAAATAGAGATTAGAGATCGTTTCGGTGCTGCTGTAGGTAACCGGTGAGTTAGGGTTTGAGATTGTTTCTGAAATAGAAAAATAAATTGATGATGGTTATCTGGAATCAGAAGTTGAAGATGGTGATGAAAGTGAGATAAAAGAAGTGACGTTTAACCTGGAGCAACCAGAGACAACAAAATTAGCAATTGGAGAGAGAACTGAGATGGATTTTGGAGAAGGCAGAGTAGAATCATCACCCATAGATGATTTTCTACAAGTCCAGGGACACCTGTAGTTCTTCCCTTCAATGTGCGTCGTTTTCCGAGGCTTCCAAGGAAACATCAGAGCTGATAAATGAAGCGGTAGAGAAACTAAATTCAGTCAGGTGTTTTGGTCTTACCGGCGGAGGCTCTCCACTTGGGTGTATCGTATTATGGAGAATTCTTTTTGAATCATCTCTAATTAATCTTCCATTGGATCTTATATATGAAAAACACAGTGAAAGAGTCAATCTCAGGGTTAAACTGTTAAACGATGCTGCCACAAACGATCAACTGGATCAAACTAGGCTGGAGATTGATAAACTATTGACAGCTGGGGAAAGCGTCCTAGCTGAATTTGTAGCCATGCAAAAAACGGTGACAGAAGTTACTTATTGCTTTTATAACTGGTGGTGCTGGTATGAGGAGTTCGAGTCATCTTGGGACTTTAAGCAAGCAGGATGACCGGAGTTAATTTATCAATATAGTGAGCACTTTGATTCTTCTATGTTTATTTTAATCTTCTAGTGGAGAATCCCATTTAAAGTCTTAGGTGCCACTGTGTTGATGATCATTAGAGAGGCATTTCACGGTAAAATCCATAAATTAATCCGCGTAAGTTAATAATTTACGGCTAATCAGTTAAAGTTAAGAAGTTAAAACTCTCCCAAGCTTGACGCAGTCTAGGATTAATTCTCGGCTCTATAAATAAGGGAAAGCATAGTGTGTAGCTAAAATATCGACAGTTCTTCTCAGTGACAAGCTGCTATTACCATGAGATTGAAGATTTTAGAAGGGTGATTGTCGCGCACGATGGAGCTTTTTACATCGAAGTTTTTCACAATTTTCTCGAAATTAGTTGCATAACACGTTCTGTAGTCTTTTTTTCTTTTTTTTTTGCATAACTTGTTATGCAGTCCAGAAAACGGTTGCATAACACGTTACACAACTATTTTTTTCTTAGTATTGGAACCAACAAAAAATAAGGTTGCATAACTTGTCATGCACCTACAATAATTTCCACATAACATGTTATGTAGTCGTGAAAATGGATGCATAACAGGTTATGCATCCCAAAATATGGCTTCATAATGCATTATGCATCGAGAAAATTGTTGCACAATCTTTTATGCATCAAGAAAATATATGCATAACATGATATGCTGTTATGCATCCCAAAATATGGCTGCATAATGCATTATGCATCGAGAAAATTGTTGCACAATCTTTTATGCACCGAGAAAATAGATGCATAGCCTGATATGCATCCGTAAATATGGATGCATACTGCATTATGCATCAATTTTTTTATGTACGCGCTAAAATCAACTAAAACAATGGTTACATAACTTGTTATAGATTCATAACTTTGTTATCCAAATGCATAATTTGTTATGCAGTGGAGAAAATGGTTGCATAATTCGTTATGCGTCTGCAGAATGTGTTATGCATCTTTTTTGGTGGCTGCATAATAGTTATGTATCAAGTTTTCGAAATTTTTTCCTAAAATGATGATCACCTCCGATTTTTTTGTGAAAAATAAAAATTTGATATTCTTATTTGTACTCGTTGCGTAGCTCTCTTAAAAAGATTTCCAACGGTATAAAATTCGTAAAATTCCAAGGCGCGGATTTTTAGATATGTTATATCCAAGTTGCGTTGTCAATTATACCCCTGATGCATAACCCCTCATGCGGATGCATAATCAGTCATACAGACATTTTTAATAATTTTATATAATTATGGGTGTCAAGAAAATAATTATGAGTGTCACGGTACCTAAAATTAATTATGGATCCAACAATAAGAATATTTTTTTTTGGGGCCTGCGCCTAAGTTTCCCAAAATATAATCTCTTTTTTCCTTAAAAAAAAAAAACATTTGAGATAGAGCACATTGGTTTGAGCCCGAAGACGGATGCACAAACTCCCAAAATTTAAGCATTTGCACATCTATTTCTTTGATTTGACAGGCCTGCTATGGGTGGCAATGGGCTCTTTGATTTAGCAGTCCAACTATGGGGTGGCAATGGGCAAACCTGCTCTTTTGCCCATCCCACCATCTGAGCCCTTAAAAGAAAACTCCAAATAGTCCTACCCCTCAGATCAGCCAGCCCTCCCATCTCAACAAAGGCGTCGTTATTCTTAATGTCCAAGTTTTTTTTTACATTTAGAACCCTAAAAGGCTTAGCATCAAAGTAGAGCTCCCACATCACTGTTATTCATACCTACATTCACGGTGGCTGTGCTTCATCTCTTCAATCTGAAATTTAGAGATACGAAGAACTTAAATAGCAATGCTGCTGGCTAACTGGTTGACAAAATGCCTCTAAGGTGATAGGAATGTCTCAAGCGATGTGATGGTTGATGTCAAAACTCCATTATCAACCGACAGGTAACCTTTTGTATGACCTATACAGTATGATTCAACTTAAATCTACATTTTGTTCTTTTCTTGGTTCAATGATGACGTTAGTTCTGTTCTATGCTCAAATTGTTTCCCTTTTGTATGCGTATACCAATATTAGGTGCTGTCGTAGATAACTACTAGAAAGTCTCATTTTATACACATATTTACATGCCATTAGTATAACAGGATACTATGTCCGATTTCCAAGCCTTGATCCAGAACTAAGAATTTAGGATGTAGGTTGTTTCAAAACAGTTTAGTCGGAGAAACGTTCAATTCCAACTGAAGCCAAGTTACAGAAACAAATAAAACAGAGCAAGTATACTTCAAGTTGTCCACCACTGATGCTCCTTTACTGCATTAACCCGTAGAAGAAATCGTGGTCAAATCCTAATGTATGAACCCCCAACCCCAGAAGTGCAATGGCCGTAATACTTGAACTTTCTGTCCGAGAAGGTTAAGTATCCCTGAGAAAAAAAACAATGAAACATAATGTAAGATAATGATACATTATCAAATTAACATTGAATAGTGTCTCAGATAAAATTTTGTTCTCAAAGATTGAAGTATTAACCTGTATTTTCTTGGGATTCAACAGCAGACATGATAGAATCCTCTTGATCTGAATCGTCATTTAGGTTCAAGTTTAGCGCTCCTTGAGATTGCATAGTGTGTAAGCATGCTGTTGAGTCAAGCTCCATGTACGGTGAAAATTTATGCAAATCTTTCTCCACACACTCTTCTCCTGTCATGCTTCGGTCTGAAACGAGGTCTTCAGTCTGGACCATTTGATTGATAACTACTTTTATTTCAAGATCGGTAGTAGCTTCATCGGGAGTTATGGTATTCAAACTTAGATTTTCTAATTCTAATGCACTTTTGGAGACAGGTTCTTTTGAATCTCTATTTCCGTTGATATAATTGTTCTTGTCCATACCAAATGATGTGTTGTACCCACTTCTGTCCTCCACGAACTTATCACCCAAATTTTCTCTGTCTTCTAATGCATGTTCGGTTAACCTTTCTCTTCCTCCACAACAATCTTCATTCTTAATGGATCTATCAAATGAGATATCAAGTGGAGATGTGGGGCTGAACCTATCTTCATTGACAACAAAATCATCCAGTGAACCTGGTATCTTTTTCATCATTTTCAACCTAGAATACAGCGAACTGGTGATTGATTCAGTCACAATATCATCATCAATCACCCCCGTATCTATTATTTTATCAATCTTATCATGGTCGTAGGACTCTTTCGCCGCAAATTCTTGATTATGCATTTCATCTTGGTGTAATATATCTATCTTAGTCTGATCACTGCACCTGTTTTTGACACCTGGGAGTGGAATAGCAAGCACTCTCTTATTCCCACGATTGTAGCTACAAGTAGTCGGCTCATTATTATGTATTTGAAGCCAATTCTCAACTGTGAAGCATTTTGACAAACCAATTCTACTTGCCTTTGTACTTTCGTGCCTGCCATTGCGAGCCTCTGAACGAGCCAAGCCCATCTTAGGTTTTCTCTGTTTTGGCAGAACAACCGTTTTGGTCTCACATTCTGACGTAGTATGACTGTATTCTGTTCCATAATCTGCCAAGCAAGTGGTTCTGGCAATACTGCACTCCGACCCATATTCAGAGGCATCCTTGATTGGAAAGCACAATGACTCGGCACGAGTTGATAAAGGTTTTCTGTTTCTTGTTGAGACTGAGTTTTTCTTATTCAAACCTTTTGTAAAGTCAATGCCTGATCTCCTCTTACTGCAAATAGTTGGCTGCATAAATGTCGGGAGTTGTGATGAGGGAGCTACTGTCTCTTCTTGCTGGATTTTCTTTTCTGTATTATCATTTGTTTCTGGAATTCTATGTAGAGCCTCCAAATGCTCATTGTCAGGTGGCTTGGTCCTTGTCAGTTGCCCAAGTTCTTCATATAACTTCTTGATATCCTCTTTGACATCTTGTCTGTCATTTTCTAGCCGTTTCATCTCCTCCAGAAGCTTGGCCATCATAAGTTCTTTCTTGCCTTGCATGTCCTGGCATTCAATAGCATTCTAATGGTTAGACTAAATCCAATGAGTTTACAAACAGATATGGTTATTAAATCTTCCTTATAACATCAGTTTCAGATGCTTTGATTTAAGATTGTTGACTTGAATAGATATGTTAGGATAAGGGTAAGGAAATTATCCTTTATAATTCCTATGTCCTCGAGTACTTGTGAGTCCAGATTTCATGGTTATGGGTATATATTACATAACTATTAGCAGATTAATCCAAACCAAATGAAGTATATTAGATAATTACAGTTGATTCGTTGCTCCCTAGGTGAATGTTCCTCACTCGTGTGGCGAAACCCAAAGAACATACAGATTCACAAAGATCATCCTCTTTGGGACTGACATGGACAAGCATTAAAGTTCTTGAATCCTCTCCTGTATGCAGAAAAATATATAGAATTAAGTAGCTAGTGTGAAGCTATAATACATGTCCAATCCAGAAAAGAAAACAAACGTGTATCTAAGGAAACCAATAATTACCAAGAGAGTCCTTCAGGACTTGTGTCAGTTTGCTATTCCTGTAAAACATGAAATTTATTCAATTTATGTTTATATTTGTTAATCAAAACAATACTTAAATGATCTGGCATGGGAGTTGAGCAAGTTTGACCACGATTTGTTACTATGAGTACCTGAAAGGAACATGGGGAGTTCTTCTTTGAAGAGCACTAATGACATCTCCGAGCGCTGAGAGAGATAGGTTAATGGCTTTTCCTTCTTCAAACCTTCTTCCCCAAGTCTTTGTTTTTAGCACTCGCTCACTTCCACCAAGATCCACCATCCATATTTTGTTTGTTTCTCTCCTCCTTTCGGTAGCATTGAAAGATGTCAAAGATATGCGAGTCAAGCTGTTTCAACATGGATCCAAATTAAGTCCTCTGATCTGTAGCTCTAAAAATTTCAAAATTCACAACATTTATAGCTTGCAACACCCATTTTGTTTGTGTATACCAGCTTATTAAATTTCGGAGAACAGAATTGAGTCATTTTTAGGGATATTTATTTGAGCTGCTTACTGAATTCTACAGATAAAATTCAGAAATTATGTGCTACGGGAAAGCATTTACCAGTGAGATCTGCTTGAACTTGGATTAGAATTTGTGGAAGCAGTCGATCTGAACCTGCTGCCTAATCCATACAGCTTATTAGCTTGGTTGATATTATTCACTTTAATCTCAACCAGGTTTTCAATCTCAACCCCTCCACATGGATCTGTTTGGATCGAAAGGCTGCAATTGTAGATTATTTTATTGGATCTACTAGTTTTTTGGATCGAAGATTGCATTTTATTAAATAATGCTCAACTGTTTAGTAATAAAATCATATACACATGCGTACCTTTGTGTCATTGAATCCATTGGCTTTCTCATCTGTTGAGGGACGAGCAAATCTCGGAGATGACCCATGTAAATTTCCAACATGCTGAAAGTGATATGAAATGTATGGTTGCTGTCTGCTGCTTGTTTGAACAACTCCTCGATTGCACGCGGCACAACACCAGGACAATCATGATTACCTTCCTAAAATATTTAGACCAACAAATAATGCAGTCAGAAGAGTCTATCAAGAGTTTTATGCGTTACTTACACTGAATAAACTAAGGAATTTTTTATTTTGATACTGATAAAAAACACTGCTCCAGCAGGCAGTTTACTTGGTCATGTAATTCATGTACCTCATTTAGTGTTTAGTCAGTTATATATGTACAATTCTAGTTCCTAGCATGAATAATCTTGGCACACTTGAGTTCTTAGATAATACTTGGTGAAACTCAGTTACGACACATCACATATTTGCACCACCAGTTACTGTTTGTTCTTATATGTTCCCGTGCCAGAAGAGATTCGAGCTTACAAGAATTTTAATTTTTTGAGTGTGCAGCTGAATAAGGATTCTCACCATAGTAAAAGTTTTTCCAGTTCCTGTTTGCCCATATGCAAAGATGCAGGCATTGTAGCCATCCACAGCAGATTTGATCACAGGTTCAACTTCCGAAAAAACTACATCTGAAGGTTTTAAGTGTATTATTAGTTGTTCTTCAAAGTATGTTATAACTTGCATTTATCTGACTTGTGTGTAAAAGAGGAGGAAGGAAACCCTTAAATAATCACATATGTAGAATGTACCAATTCAAGCACCTTGTGATGAGCCAGGGTCGAAAACCTTGTCGAAACTGTACCGCTTACTCTTATTCTCTCCGAGTTTTAGAATCACATTACTCGAATCTAGAGCTACAACTGATTTAGGATTTCCTACTATCTTTTCTTCAATGAGTGGTCTTATACGACAAAATACACGAATATTCCCTGCAGTGCAAGCATTTGTTACTTGTTAGGTTCGCTGACGGAAAATAAACTTTTTTTGTGAAAAGGAATAAAGTTGTTCTTTCATCAGGTTTCCTCAATTTTCCTTCATGAATTCAAGTTTCACATTCTTATAGACAGGTTGGGGAACATATATTCTTTTGACATAAATTGATTTACCTTTTAAGTCTAGAAGTTCATTCAGCGTTTGCTTCCTCTGTATATTCAGTTGGTTTAGCTGAGCATTCAAGACATCAAGATTAGCTGTAAACAGTTAAACAGAACAAATTAAAGTTGTTAAGCAAATAATTAGGTAAGATTATTCTGTTCAGGTTAACATATAGGAATTTACCTTGAATCTCTGTAATAATACAGTCTGCATCACATTCTTGATTCTCAGATGTAGATTTAGTCACAGAAGAAGTAAATGGTTCTTCAGTGGACATGTCTTTGATAATGTTACAAACTGAATCAGCCCAGTTGGAAGTTAATTGCTTCTTCAATCCTAGAAGAGAGTGAATAGACTTGGCTAGGTTCGGAACAGATTTTCTGGACTCCATCATTCCCTTTAACGTAGATAACCCAAGTGAAGAACAACTACTCTTCTCCTTGTAAACAATATCTTGAAACAAATTGATTTTTGCTAGTTGCAACTACTCTTCTCCTTGAAGTAAGACATGCAATTTAGATTTAGAGTTTTACCAAGAACAGTTGAATGAAAAGGTGGTCAGAAAAGGCAAACAGAATTTCTTGTTTAGTAGATCAGAGTGTAAAAAGTGTACACGCATCTAGACAGTTCAAGAAAAATGAAGAAGGAGAATCAGGAGAAAGAGTTCCCAAAATTACAATGCGCAAGGAAATTAGACTATCGCTTTAAAGACACTTAAATCAGATGGATAAGGAAAGATTAACAGAGAGCTCCACCAAACACATGAACTAATGTTTGAGAAGATGAGCTGAGGGTACATTGTACTAATAAAAACAGTGTACAATTTTTTTTTTCACTGTGCATTAGAGCCCCACCAATGTTTATTGCATTTTATGACATGTAAATCAGTAGATGTGAGCTCTCTATCAACCGGTTTGAACTTCCAACTGTTCATAATAAATTGTCAATTTTCAACTCAGTAAACTAGGAGTTTGTATACTATATCACGCAATGTGTTAATTTTCTGTGAGAATGCCAGACTCAATAGAAGAACAGGACATTATAAAAAAAATATTCATTTTAGATTATGTTTGTTTGCGCTGCTTGAAGAAATTTCCGATGAGATATCACCGGTGTAACTCCATCAATGTGAATGGATCTCCCTCTGACAAGATACTGTAACTCTTACTTGAAGGTAGCAAAAGCTTTGAAGGCAAATAACCAAACATCACAATGAGTGGGAGAGAGTAGTAAATGACATGGAAGATGAAATATCATGAACATTGAAGAAAGAGAAATTTCAGGTGACTGTTTCAATCAGTAACTGCCATGATTGAAGCCCACATAGGATAAAAGACTGCAATCAATTAAAACCCTTGTTTTTGTAACCCATGTGAAAGGGTTCGAGAAAAAACAATGACATGTTTTGGAGTTTTTTTTAGTATACTTCTTGGTGGTGTTAATCATGCCGGCTTTTATGATAAGTTTAGCATGTTCTTTAGGAATGATTTATTTGCATTGTTTACTTGATAGGGTGGTAACTTTGGGTTTAACGTCACTCATGCATATATGATTAAATGCTGATCTGTCTAAATTGACACTTCCATGTTGTTGTTGGGGATCTGGTCGGTTGATTCTTTGAGTAGGATTGCAGGTTTCTAAATCAACTATCAGTAACTTGATAAGAACTAATGTTTTTCAAATGTGCAGAATTGCCAAATTTTAAACAGATTTTTGATGTGTTAATTTTTTTCTAGGAGAAACCAATCTTTTTGAAAGACCTTTGGGTCACTTGCATGCTGCTGCAGTACATGCAAATCTACAGTGAAGTGTTGGTGGATGAGATAAGAGGTTCATGAAAGTAAAGGTTTGCAACTTTGCGTTCATATAATGCATGGGTGAAGGAGCTGTTTTTGATTTGACAAGGTGACTGATGTTGAGTCCTAGGAGCAATGAGTTTCTTTAGATCTCACCAATAAATGGTCCCTTATGCTTCTCCCATGAGTATATATACTACTACTGTTTCATTTTTCACTTTATTATTCATCTAAACAACCCTGCATTGCTGCCAGTGGACCTCACATCACTTAAACGACAAATGTTCTACTAATAATTCATTCCAAAATTTAAACAGAATCCAAAGTGCTAAACAACGATACAATATAGTCAATCAATCTCATGGTGTACTCTTGTTCAATCCAAAATTGTTTGCTGACAACCTCTTCCTCATTATTAGAAATTAGAAGCGAGCGATCCTCAAAACATAGTTGTTCTCCTCTATTATTTTCTTTCTCTACTAAATTGTGTGCACTCAAGAAAAACCACATGGCCATGGGCCTTGCAGAACTGGAGAAGCCCCTCCCCACCACATCACTATGCAAAAAAGGTACAATATACTCTTCTGCTTTTGGAAGGAGTATACAAAATTCATAGCATCTTATTTCCAAGCCTTCATTAATTAGAGTATCAGCCATCAACAATATGTTTCTCTTCCCCACTATGATGTTGGAAGGCTGCATTACCATACCTTCTTTAATACTAGGAATTACTGTTTAATCCAAAAAACCCAGGACCGGTTAATGTGTAGTCCACCACCAGAACAAAATTATCCGCTGTTTTTGGACCAGATTTTTATTCTCTACTCCAGCCACGTGCGGTTGAAACAAAGCGTACTTTCAAATATACCTAACATACCCTTCTGCAACTGTATATAATGAAGAAATCAAATTCCGGCTTTGTTTCTTTCCTCTCTTTTTTTCATCTCAGATCCAGTCTCTCGCTTCGCTGCTGCTGCGTTTTGTGTTTCTCGCTCTCTACTGCTGGTAGTGTCTTTCAATTAGGTTCATCTCAGCTTCGAATTAGGTTCATCTCATATTCGAACAAGGTATTTACTTTTAATCATCTTCCTCTGCTGTTGTTCTTGAAATCATGATGAATAATTAGGTTTATTCTGATCCGCTTTCTATCAGAATAATTGTCTATGACGTACATTGTGATCTTTCTTTTATGATTTCAGTTTTATGATGATTTACATTTTTATTTCAGTTTCCGTTCGATTTTTTAAGTATTTTTTTTTTGTGATTTTTGTGTGTTTCAATTAGGTATCTCAGATTCGAATTAGGTTTATCTCAGATTCGAACAAGGTATGTTACTGTAATCACCTTTTCTCTGCTGCTGTTCTGTTTAGTTTCTTTTGTAATCTGATTTTTGTATTTTTATATATAGGTTTGTTTCATTAGACAGATCGTGTAGTAATTTTGTTTTCTCTTTTGATATAGCTGCAGTTCGTTAGCATGCTTTTTGTTGATATGATCATCTGTCTCAAAATATATGGAACATATTTATTCATAGGCACGGTACATATAGATATGTAGTAAAATGTATGTTATTTATCCTACATTTTACATGCCAATACGTACTGCAAATAACATGCTCTCTTTTCATCCTACAGTAGATGTCAATACATATCAAAATGTATAACGCATATCCATTCAGAGACTCAGTACATGTCAATACGTAATGCATAGAACATGTCAATACATATCGAAATGATACAACACATAACCATTCGGAGACTCTTTTTTATACTCAATACATATCAATACGTATATTATCAATACATATCATGTCAAAATGTAACTTTTTGATCATTTTTTACAGGGTTAACATGTCTGACGTTGCTCACGATTCAGATATTGCTTGTTATTCTCATGTATACCATAAGCAATACCACTTTGCATATTTGGTTACATCGTCTTCCACTTTAGAGGATTTGAAATTTTCCATCTGTAATATGTGGAGCTGGTTGACTCCATGTACTATTGTCGTTAACTATGTCCAGAATCAAGTGATAGTTCCTATTCTTGCCGACGTAACGCTCCAGAGCATCGCTGCATTACCTTTTGCAAAGAAATCGGCTTTCTTTGATTTGCATGTGGATGTAATTTCAGCTGGCGCATCTAATTCTTCTAGGCGTATGGAAGTTGACAGTAATGCAGACTTAGTTGTCAGTGCAAAAAACAGTTATTTGAAAGATGGTAAAGAGGTTCCAAATGTGCCTTTTTTCAGATGGTTGGGAGAAGATCTTTGAGGATACAAAATAATTATTCTATGGTGGTGTTGATTCTGTACGTATAGCTTGCCAAAAATACTGCATGAGAACTGGATATGAGGTAAGGAAGTTGAAGAATGACCTAGAGAGATTCACCGTATGCAGCGTGGAAGGTTGTTCATGGAGGCTTCATGCAACTGCCATTGGTAGTTCTATTGATGTTTTTAAGATAAAGGAATATGTTGGGAGGCACACCTGTGGTGGTGGTTATATGTTGAAGAATCCAAAAGTTTCGAGAAAGCTTATGAACAATTTAATTCATGAGCGTTTCAGGCACAACCCTCTCATAAAGCCAGCAGAGATTATAGATTATGTTAAAGTTGGTGGCGGAATCGACATCAATTATCACCACGCATATCATGCACTTGAGTTGTCGCATAAACATATTTTTGGTAATGATGTCAAGTGTTACACTAATCTTGCTTGGTGGGTTAATGCAGTTAGGGAAACAAACTCCGGGTCATATATTGATTTCGACTTCAATGGTGTTACAAAGAGATTCAATAGACTTTTTATTTGCTTTGGAGCTTGTAGAGAGGGCTATAAACTTTATCGTCCGATGATTTTCTGTGATTGTACATTTCTTACTGGGACTTTTAGAGGAGGTCTCATGGAGGCAACATGTCTTAACGACAATCAAGGTAACTGGTTTTTTTATTTTTCATATGGTTTTCTTTTTTTTTTTCCATGGCGACAACATGTCTTAACGGCAACATGTCTTAATATGTAGTGTCTATTTCTGTAACAATACAAGGAAATATAACTAGTATAACTAGTACTGTCTATGCTTTAAAAAAAATCTAAAAACTAGTATAGAAGAAGGACTACATGTTGATATGTACTGGTTGTCAACTAGTATATTACTACATATTGACCTTACTGGTTGTCAATATGTAGTTTCAGGTAAACCATACTGCATGTCAATATGTGGTGTTAGCTTTTCATGTTGATATGTACTGGTTGTTTTCCTTTTAGCAGTTGCTTAATATAAAGAATAATTCCTTTTTTGCAGGTTTTTATCCTCTCGCATATGCATTAGTTTCTGGTGAAACTAATGACAATTGGGAGTGGTTTTTCAAGAATCTGAAGGATGCTTTGGATGATGATCGCCTAATCACTTTTATGACTGGCCGAGGTGAAGGGTTGGTTAAATACATTCCCAAAGTTTTCCTTAATTCTCATTAAAGCTATTGCTACTTCCACTTGGACAAAAGCTTACCTATCACAAAGTTTGACGAAAAGTATAAAGAAGTGACTGATGCTTTCCGAAAGGCAACATATGCGCTTTCTCCTGCAAGATACGAGGAAGCTCTTCAAGAAATGGTAAATTTGGGAAGGCCTTGGGTTACTGACTACTGTCGCAACATTCCAAGGGAAAAGTGGTCCAGTGCGTTCTTCAAGGGCTGTAGGTATGGTCAGACTTCTTCAAGCGTTGCCGAATCATTCAATAATTGGATTAACCGCGAGAAAAAGTTACCCGCGTGTGCGTTCGTTGACAAGATCAGGTTTGCATCAGTTCCCCTAGTCACAGTACAAACTTATATGTAGTGTTAAGATTTTATTAGTTTCTTTTGTAACAGTACAAGCTTGTATGTTTTGTTAATCTACGTATAATGTAGTATAATAGACTTGATGTTTCCTGTCTTTGTAGGCTACATATTATGGAGTTGATGTCAGAACGTCGCGAAGAGAGTGTCTTGATGAACCCAGAACTGCTAACCAATGTGTATCAAGCCTTGCTTGAACTACACATTCAAATTGGCCATCCCTGGAAAGTTAGCTAGTCATATGCTAACCGCTTTGAGGTACATTCTCCAAGGTTAGCATTTATCCTTAATCTCTATCATCTTAATTTTAGTTACTTTTTTCTTTTCTTTTTAAGCAACATGCTCTGTGATGTGATATCCACCCATCTAGTATCTTAGGTGTACTGCAGATAACATATGAATATGTATTGTGTAGATATTCGGTAGATAATATGTTGTGTTTTGTGTGTGAAGTCTCATACGGTAGATCTAGAGAAAAAAACTTGTATTTTCCAACGATGGCGTGTGTATGGTTTTCCATGCTCGCATGCTACTGCAGCTATTACTAGATCTGGAGGAAGGATACTTGATTACGTCGAAGATTACTTCAAAGTTACCTGTTATCGTGAGCTATATTCAATAGCTATTAGACCTGTTCCTAACCACGACAAGTATGTGTCTTTAAAAGTACATTTTGATATTGTTTTTTAAGGAACAATATACTGTTTACATATTAGTGGGTAGTTAAGATTATTTATTTTTCTCATAGGCCTGATGAGTATCACGTAGACGATACCGTTCTCCCACCAGCTGTAATTAGGGCTCCACCAGGCAGGAAAAAGGGAAAGCGTATTAAAAGTACATGGGAGAATAGTAGAAAATCTGTTAAGTGTTCAAACTGTAATTTGAAAACTCATCACAACAAGGCAACATGCACTCTTATCCGTCAGTATGAACTTTCTGAAGAATGATTTGTGACAGGTATGTGTTTCAATCAGTACATATTAAAAATGTCTTGGGGTAGGATGTTACAGTACAATGTATTTTTTTAAGTAAGTAGTGTTTTGATTTCTCTTTTGTTTTATCACAGGCTTGGACGTGCATCAGAAGGTGATACCGATGACATTGCCGTTCTTTCCACCAGTTATTATTTGAAAAGCTCACCACCAGCTATCAACATGTAGTCCTTGTTCTATTCTACTGTTTTTGATTCGTCAATACCAACTGAAATTTGGTTAATAACCGTTTCTTTACAGTACAAACATTATAAGTGTATTGAAATACTGTTTTTGTTGTTTCTTATAACTTTTTTTGGTTTTCAAACATTATAAGTCTATCAATATGTAGTTATATTGATCTTTCGAATAATGAAATATGTTGTTAAGTGTCATTAAGTGTCGAATAATGAAATATGTTGTTAGTTTGTCATTCACCATAAATGAAATAGTGATATTGATCTTACATGTCAGTATCTATCACCAGTATTGTAGTATTACATTACATGTCAGTATTGTAGCGTAAGCATCTTCCACTACATACTGATATGTACTGATTGTAGTGTAACCATACTGATTATTGTAGTGTAACTATCTTCTGGTACATAATGATAGTAGTAGTATATTGATAACAATCTTCCACTACATACTGATATGTACTGATTGTAGTGTAACCATACTGATTATTGTAACAAGAATGCAATCAATACTTACTGATATGTACTGATTGTAGTGTAACCATCTTCCACCACTTACTGATATTGATAACCAGTATGGTTACACTACATACTGACATTTCCATCACTTAAAGCAAATTTAAACCATTACATAAGATTAGTTTAAACTTTATGGTTTCCCAGCTGATTCACCATCTACGGGGGTCGAGGGGGCAGCGCCTTTTCGTATCAACAACACAAAATCACTAATAAGTTAGACAACATAACAAAGTAACACAATTGAAATATCACTACATTAAACTCAACCCAAGTCCAAATTAAAAATCACTAATAAAAGGAAAAGCAATATTTAAGATATGTTTTTGAACATTCTTGAACTCATGAAATGTAACCAAGAATAAAAGTAAAATAGGTAAATATTAATATGTACTGTCAGACTACTTTTAGCAATTAAGACTCTATTGTGTCAGTTTCCAACTGATTTCTGGTGAAGATGCTGTCAGAAATTTGCATGCTAAAGCGACCCTTTTGTTCCGAATCTTCAATTGCACTTCATCATCATCTCCCAAAGGTACTCCCACATATTTGCTTTTCGACTTCATCTTCATAAAATACATCACAAATAGCAGGCAGTCTGGTGATTTTTCTTGTTGAGGTGCTTCACATTCATTGACTACTACATTCTTCAATGTTTCTTTACTGTTCTCTAGCAAGTACATGTTGATAGGTTTGAACATGTAATCTACCATTTTTGTGGCGTTTGGATAACACATTTCTCCCATTCAGCCTTAGAAGAATTGTAGTGGTTGAACACCACTTTTTTCGCAGTCATACTCAAGTAGCGTCCAATGAAGATTGTGATGGCACATTGGTACAAGAATCTTCTTGATACTTTTATCCATCGCCAATATTGGTTTGTAAACAGAATCTTCTGCTCCTCTTTTGAGCTTATCCGGGAATTCGACATTGAATTGAAAACATGGATGTACTTGAATAGTTATATCTAATTATGTGTTATGCAATATAGATATGTAGTGTACCTATTCCTACATAAAACACAACAACATTGCAAGTACCTATTCCTACATACTTTAATATGAATATGTACCATGTAGATATGCACTGTAAGATAACAAGTTACCCGAGCGGACGGATCCAGATGCAAGACAGGTAAGTATTTTCTGTTTATTTTGTGCATCGGCTGCTCTTTCTGAAACTTGTTGTTAAGCTTGTATTGTCTGTAGTTGAGAAGATCTTGCTCTAAAGAATCGTTATGTACCAAGTCCTCAACTGTAGTTCCACTAACACAAAGACCACCTTCTCCCGTTTTCCAAGCAATTGAGCTGGAAAATAACGACGTAAAGGTTAGTATTCTTGTGTAACAGAACATATTGATATGTTCCCAAGCATAATATACCAATATGTATGGATATCAAAAGTACATATCAATATGTAATAGATATGGATATCAATTTTTTTTTATGTCAATATGTATTGCCCACTACGAATATAACAGTACACGAAAATTACTACTCACCTAAGAAAGTCTGCATTCTCGAAGAATGTGGAAAGGATAGTCTATTGATCATCCTTCAAGTCATTATAGAATGACGATTTATTCAGTTTCCGGAACACCTTGCGGCGCAATTTAAGCTTTTTGTTCTTCTTTAATGGTATTGCTTCTGTTCCTCCAGCTTTCGGCTTCTTAGGTTCTTCATATGATGTAGAGAACTTACTTCCACTTTCGTAAATATCATCTTTCTTCTTTGTATGATGGGAACGAGTAACGGGTCTAGTAGGTGTTCGCTGCTGCTTTTCGGGCCTTGTGACGAGCTTTTTGTTCACTGCTACCTTTTTTTGTTTCTGGCTTGGGGTGATTGGTTCCTGCATTTTTAATCAACATAAAAAAAATGTAATGTAAGAACACAACAGAGCTGATGATTAACATTAAGTACACGAAGTATGCACAAAATAACATTTAGTACATATCGTTCACCTGTGATGGAACCTCCAAAACATCTTGTGATGGAACCTCCAAAGTATCTTGTGAACCTTTTGATGGGATGTTTTATTGTTGCTTAGTTGTAACTTCACCTGCATCTTTCGGTTCACTGGGTTCTTGTTGCTCAGTTGTATCTTGTGGAAATTCTACAGGTTGCAAATCTCTTCCAAATAAATTATCAAATTGTTGTCGTATATCAATACCAAAAAGACCACCGTTTTGATCTGGAAGGAGGCCTGCATACTCTTCGACGTAAATTCCAAAGCCGGAGTTTGCCATGTCTAACTAATCTCTGATAGCGAGCTGTTCGATGTGTTCCAAACTCGACATCTCACTAAACAAAGGTACATCCATGAGATAAAGACCTCCCGCCGTCGATGCAGTGTTATAGTCTTCAGATTTCTGGGACATAATTTCAACTATATCCTTTGTTTGTTGTATAATAGTAAGCAACTCCGTTACTGCTACCTGCTTAACTTCAAGTGGATCAGTCTGCAAAAAACAATTGAAACTGTCAACATTAAATCTACTTACATATGTATTGTTATGTAACATGCTATGTAGCAGTACATAGCAATATTTAATGGTAGATACCACTACAAGAATGTAAGTATCTACTTTGATATAGTAAAAAGTGAACATTAAAATCAAACTTAGACTGCATACTACTTACTTGTGTGTTCTCTTTGCTATTTTTCACTTGTACCTCTTTGACTTTTTGCTTCAAATTAGACTTAGCCCAGCTTCTAACCTCAGAACGCTGAACTTCAACATCACGGAACTTCAATACTGCAGGTGTTGTTGACAATTCAACTTCAAAGGTGGCATTAACATTTGTTTGATATTTCGGTGTTGACAAACCAACTTCAGCAGAGGTGACATTAACATCTGTTTGATCTTCCGGAGAAACTTTCATTTCGACCTCAACTGTTGGGTCCACATTCAAATCTTCATTGGGATTGCTTTGAGTAGGTGTACATCCCAAGCTAACATAATCTTCATGGCCGGCTTCTCTCTGCAAAGGGAAAGATTTCAAGTAAATTTCATGCAACATCAACTCAAGCTTTGAAGCGTCAACCGTTTCGCCCTCTTGCTGCATTGTGTTGACTTCGCTCCATTTTTCAGATATTGTACTCCTCAAATCATCGTATTTTATCTTCCAATCCTCTCCCCCAAATACCGAGTCATCATCTTCCTTCTCTTCTTCCATTGTACTTCCATTTTCTTCTTCTTTCTCTTCTTCCGATTCAGAATTGTCATCTTCTTCACTGGAAGTTTCAGTATTTTCTTCCTCTTGAATCCTTCTTGAGATACGATTAAGAATTTGTTTTTTATGGTTTGTGATCTCGTCTTTGAATTCATCATGGAACTGGTACAGATCAAGAATGTAAAAAGCAACTACATATTAGATAGTACCAACAGAAATATATTTCTTCTCTATGACAACTACATATTAGATACCTATTGATATGTATCACCGCATATTCAATGCTAATAACTACATACTGGCACAACATATTCAATGCCATTAACTACATACTGGCACTACATTAAGGAAGAACATATTGATATGTATCACCACATATTTGATGCTAATAACTACATACTGGCACAACATATTGATATGCTAATAACTACATATTGATATGTATCACTACATATTCAATGCAAATAACTACATACTGGCACAACAAAGTAACACAATGCAAATATCACTACATATGAATATGTAAAACTACATGTACTTATCAATATGTATTTTTTTTCGACAAAATATGTACTGCAAGTTTACCTCATACTCAGAAATATTAATATCCTTTAGGAACTCAATACATTTCTTTGTATGATTCCATCTAGCCACTCTTGGCACATACATTCCTTCAGGTTCTGTCACTATAGGCTCGGGTTGCACCAAATGGGTATGCTCCGCAAACCATGGCTGCAAGTATTGATATACAATGTTAGATATACTATCAAAATGTAGAAAACACACAAAACAAAAGAGTATAAAGTAGAGAAAATCTTACCAACAAATAAACAGCACAGCCATTAGTGTGTTCTACGGTTTCCTCATTTTCATTCAGCTCTCGCTCTAAATGAGAATGAATAAGGTCAGGCCATGAAATATTCTTGGCCTTCTCAAGATCAAGTACGAAACCAATATATTTTTCAGTCAAAGCGTTTGCATCATTTTTTGTGAAAAATAATGAAATGCACATAAATAGGCAGATAAGCCTAACAAGATCTTCGACATCTTCCTCGTCTTCCTCAGATTATTGAGAATCTTCATGTGATTGATCATCCACGCTTTGCAGAGAATCTTTATCAGATTTTACATTAATTGGTGTTCTTTTAAGGATTTTCAAGATTGACTTCACAATCATTGGCCTAGTCACTTTATCACGAGCTTTCATCCCAGCAGGAAAAGTCCTTTTGAAGAATTTAGTTTCACGCCATCCACTTTTTTTATTGACCAATGTAAGCCTTAAATCATGATACTGACTATTTGGAGTTCTTGGCATCCCATAAACAAGTGCCATTTCTTCTGGTGTGGATACCAGCTCATGCGGTGTGCCGTGCCTTACAAAGCAAAATGTAAGCTTGTTTGGATCTTGACCTCTCACGTAACAGTGTAACATTTTGGTCATTGCATTTTCAAGCTTCAACCAATGTTCTAAATCAAATTTTGTGAACCAGAACATTAGGAACATGTTCCCATATGATGCTTCAGCGATCAGCTGCAGCTGCAAGTTACTCAACTTAAGTTTTTCTGTGGTCTTAATAGTCTTCACAAGCCTATACAAGCCCCTGAAACCGGATCGGTATAAACTTCGTGGTTTTCCAGCTGATTTCTTACGCTTATTACCACCTACACAATAACAAAAATCTAAAACCATTCCACAACATATCGATATACCATATCAATATGTAGTTATAACATCAATATGCAGTTATAATATCTACCATGTACTTGAAACAACTACATGCTGATATGGTACATATCAGATACCACTACATACTGGTATTATAACTACATACCGATAATTATAATATCTACTACATATTTTATGCGGTAATATATAGTTGTACCACCATGTACTTAAAACATCACTACATATTCATAAAACAAACACAACAATGCATCACTACATATTCGTAAACAAATACAACTATGCCATATGTATCACCCCCTCGTTATTAAAAATTAATTTGGTTTTAACACTATGCACACTACATATTATTAATACGCTTTTTGTAATATGTGGTTGTACTACATACATTCTTTCAGGGGTACATTTTCTTTCCCCCTTTTGCTTTCCCCTTTGCTTTTGGTGAAGGAGTAGCAGCTCTCAGGACAAGTGCTTTGTTTCCCTTTGCTTGCGGTGAAAGAGTAGCAGCCTTTGTCGCCTTTTTTGCTTTTGTTTTAGTAGTAGCCGCTGCTGCTTTTCTTTTGCTTTTTGCTTTAGGAGTAGCTGATGCTGTTTTTCTTTTGGTTTTTGCTGTTGTAAACCAAAAACAGCATCAAAACAAATATCCTACATATTGATATGTAGTGTCCAACAATATCAAAATATAAAAGGGTTTTTATATCGGTTTTTCCACATGAGAATCTACCAACACTACATACTGGTATGTAGTACCATCTTGTGTCATTTGCTAATGTAACCCAAAAGTAACACTACAGACTGGTATGTATTCAACAATTTGTCTAAAAGTATCAATACATACCACAAGTTTGCACATGCAGAGTTGTTTACAGGTATGAATAGAACATATTAGTATGTACTTGAATATTTACCTTTTTCCAGGATTACATTTGATTCTTTGGCTGCTGGGGAAGGAGTATCATCGTTTTCATTCGTTTTTGTTGACGAAGGAGTGACAGATTGAGAAGATTTTGACATACTTCTTGTTGTTGGTGAATTCGTAGCGTTTTTTTCTTTGATTTTTGTTGTTGGTGAATCAACGGCAGTTTTCTTTCTTGTTTTTTCCAGTGAAGGAGATTCTTTTACAATTACTTCTCTAATTGTTCGTTTAATTTCTCTTTTCGCAACTATTTTTTTTCAGATTTAAATTTTCTGGAACGGATTAGGGTTGCTGAAAACGGATCTAGGGTAACGCTGAAGAAGATTTGATTGCAGTTTTTGGTTCTTGATCGTTTTTAGAGACGATTAAGCATGGGGTTTAGTTTGATTTTGCTGTTGGTGCTGTTGATTGAGAAGAATGAAGAAGGAGTTGTAGTCGGTTTTTATGAAGAAGGAAGAAGAATAAAGAAGTGGGAGGAGACAGTTAACTTCACGCGTGAGTGGTGATGGTAAGATAGTAATTTCATATACTTTTAAACCTTTTTGGACTACCGGATAAAACTTTTATCCCGCTGGACTAGCCAATAACCCGGATCTGGTTTAGTGGACTAAACAACAAATTTCTCTCTTTAATAAGACTAGGAAAAACCAAGTGGTCTGGCCTTGTTTAGTACACATATAAATTGGGAGTCGGATTCTACGACTACCTCTCGGAGGTTCAGGTTACCAGCAAGCTGTAAAGCACATACCTATGCAAATGTTGTTGGTTTTCTTGAAGATATGTCTGGGAATCTGGGATACTCCTAAGCGCTCCTCTAACTCTGGAGAACCCGTATCTTAAGTTGACCGCCCATCAACATTTAGTATAACATAACCTGCAGTAGGATGATTTCCCACCTGACACTCAGCTTTAGAAGATTGCTATCTTAACAACTAGCTCACAGTTGAACCGGCTTTATTCAAATCATGTCTTTTTTTTCTCTCTCAATTTCTCTCCTGTTTTACAACTTTTTTATTTTAATTCAGTACGTAGCTTGCTTTTAGATTTGTGAACATTAAGGTGGAAAAGGTGAATCCTGTAAATGAAACGCACACGACAATCCATATAAATTCGCTCAACAGCTTAGGGCAGGTCCTTTTAAGTAACAGATCAATCAACTGTGATTAGATAGACTGAGGAAATTGCAATGGACCATTTATCAAATATTGTACTCTTCATAGTAATCCCAAAGTAAACTTCGGGTGACAATTATTACGTCCCTACAACTCTGTTTGGATCTTTTCAAGCCACATGGCACGTGTCTGTGATAATCTAGCAAGGTTTTTTCAAGACAGCTGTCGGGACCCGTTCTGGATCAAGTAGTCGGCCGAAGTAAATGGACTGATCCTTTGTGATCACCCAATGGCAATGGTGTAAGAGCGTGCACAAGCAAACCAAAAACCAAAACCAAAGCCAAACTAAAAACTATTTTTATTTATATGTGTGCTAAACAAGGGCCTGAATGGGATGGATTTTAAACGAAGGCCTGAATGGGATGGATTAAACGTAGGCCTGAATGGGATGAATTTTAAATGTACGCCTCAACTTCAAACCATTATTATACTTGCTCCCCATTTCAAATGGTTATTATACCTACTGAATTTTAAATGTACGCCTCAACTTCAAACCATTATTATACTTGCTCCCCATTTCAAATGGTTATTATACCTACTCCTAGTATCAGACGCACTTTTAATCTTCGCTCAACCAAATATAGTTTTATTTTGGATTTCAAACAAAATTTATTCTGAAACTTCCCACTATATTTAGTTTTGCTCCATTCGATTGTGATTAGGTTTTCAACCAAACTTAGTTTTGGTCCATCTTTTACTCGTCCATTGTGGACTCTCTAAGGTGAAAGCTAAATTTAAAAACCAAATTTACCCATAGATTTAGCTATAGCAATTAACAAATCAATGCTGAGAGAGAGAGATTTCTTGACTTTGGCCGAGCGATTTTGACCAAACATCAAGACTAAAATTTCTTCGTCGTTTCTATCTTAATTTCAATCTTCTTTCTTCATATAGGTTTCTTCTGATTTTATGAGTGCAATCTATTGGTGATGATGTTATCGCAGGTTAATTTTTCTATATCGTCTTCCTCTCAGGGGATAGAGGGTGATGATTTGGGAGTTTTTTTCTAGGTCTGATGCTGCTCGAAATGGATCTGATGAAGATTTTTGATTCCTCCTGGGTTTGAGAAATTTCCATCTACTAGTCTTGTTTCAATCTTGGGCTTCAACTTTGTTCCCGAAGAAGATGGATATGTATCCTGAAGCTACGATGAAGTTTTTTTCTCCTCAATTGGTTGATGGTGAAAGGATTACTCCGGTTTCTTCATCTATGTATGAAAAGGAGATCCGTAGGTGTGAGGGTTTGGTTGCAGAGTGTTTGTAGGTAGGAGTTTATCTTATTATGTGGTTCGTAATGCTGTCTCTAAGGCTTGGAAACCTAAAGGTAACTTTCAGTTAACCATTAATGGTGATAGTATGTTTTTATTTGTGTTTGATAATGAAGAAGACCGAATGAAAAAGTCAAAAAAGCTATTTTTGAATGGAAAAATCTAGATTCAAGTATATTTCTTCTCAGGTTTTTCAAGCAAAAGAGATGATAGATTCTGCTCAGAAATTACTTCAAAGTGAACTTTTAAACCAGGATTTAGCTAGAAGAGAGAGACAATATGTTAATGAGCATGCAAAGTTGAGAAGATATGAAGAGGCTGGAGCTAAATAAAAGTCAAGAGTGAAGTGGTTGAACTTGGAAGATTCAAATGTTTCGTTCTATAAAGACATAACTAAGGAATGTGTGGATTTTTATACTGATCTTTTTGATTATTTCCCCAGATTCAGTTCCTACTGATGATTGTTTTGAGGATGTGGTTATCTAGAGTTGTCTTAATCAGGATGATGTTCCGGATTTGATAAAAGAAGTTTCCAGGGAGGAGGTGATGGTAACTCTTTCCTCTATTGGTTCTTGTAAATCTCCAGGACCGGATGGCTTCTCTATCCGTTTCTTCAAAGCTTGCTGGGATTTTGTTGGTGATGAGTTTGTTGCGGCTATTCATAATTTCTTCGCTAAGTCAAGGATGCTTAAAGACGTAAATAGTACTTTCATTACCCTCATAGCTAAAAAAGATAACCCATCTGTTGTGGATGATTATCGCCCTATTTCTAAAAGGAGTCTTCGTCAAGGGTTCCATCTGTCCCCGTATCTCTTTGTTTTGGTTATGGAGATTTTCAGTACTTATTTACTTCCTCAAGTTCAAATAAGGAAATTTGGACTTCATCCTAGATGTAAGATTACTTAGTTAACCCATCTTTGTTTCGCTGATGACTTGCTAGTATTTTTCAAAGGAGATGTTCTTTCGGCCGAGAGTCTTAATAATTCTCTTATCAAGTTTAATAAGTGCGCTGGTTTGGTTATGAATTCTCAAAATACTTATGTTTTTTCTTCTGTTGTGGATGACATCTTGTTAGCCGAATCTTGCAAGTCTTGGGTCATTCTAGGTGTCCCACTTATTTCTACTAGACTGTCCTATAAGGACTGCCTCCCTCACATTGATAAAGTTGTGGCTAGGATCAGGACTTGGAAAACAAAATTTTTAACTTTTGATGTTAGACTTATTCTTCTTAAATTTGTGCTTAGTTGTATGAATTTCTTTTGTGCGTCTTTTTTTGTACTTCTTAAAAGAGCAATTAAAGAGTTGAATTCTAAGTTCAAAGGATTTTTTTGGGATGGTCCTGAGATGGGGAGATATCATTGTCCAGTGGGTTGGTCTTATGTTTTCCATACTTTTGAGGAAGGTGGTTTAAGTGTTAAGGATTTGGAAGTCACTAACACAAGAGCCAATATGCGACACGTTTGGGACTTAGTACCTGAGAAGCGTACCATATGGAAAAAATGGATAAAGAGCAACCTGATTAAAGATCAAGATTTCTGGGCTCTTAGAGCTCCTCAAAATTCTTCATGGTGGAGGAGGCGAATCTTAGATCATAGAAAGTTAACTAGACAGTTTATTGGAGTAGTTGTGGGTAATGGCTCTTCTGTGAACTTCACTTCTGATAATTGGAAACCAAAGGGTACAGTTGATACTTGGATTAATCCTGAGGTCTTAGTCTCTCTTGGTGTTACTATTCATAACAAAGTAGTTGATTTTGTTGATAATGGTGAGTGGGTTTTTCCAGATAGTATGTATGCTAGGGTGGTTGAGGCTATCCAACAACTGTCTTATGATGAATTCAATGAAGAGGATGAGCATCAGTTTATTTGGAGACCGAGCAAAACTAGGAAAGTTTTCCAAAGGAATATGTATCGTTCTGTTCCTTCTCACAATCCCGCACCTTCTTGGAATGGTTTGGTTTGGTTTAAACACCATATTCCTAGACATTCATTTATATTATGCCCTGCTTTGCATAAAAAATGAAGACTAGATCTAAACTTCTCAGTTGGGGGGCGATTCAAGATGATGCTTGTATTATGTGTGCGTCTGGTCATGAGACAGAGAACCATTTATTTCATGATTTTCCTTTTGCTTCTATCATTTGGAGAGGATTGTTGCTCAAGATGGGGTATGTTAAGGAGCTAGAAAGCACTTGGGATGAGGTGGTTCATTGGTGTGTTGGTGCTTTTAAAGTTCGACTCGTATGGAAGTCATTAAGAAACTTGTTCTCAATGCTTATATTTTTACCACTTATGGAATGACAGAAACCACATAATTTTTAGCTCTCAGTTTAATTTTGTTGAGCAAGTTAGTTTTCTTATTGTCAAAGAAGTGAGATTCAAAATGTTCGTAGCCATTCATAAAGAGGAAGACAACCCTAATTCCATGTGGTTTATGCAGAGATGGAAATTGATTGTTTTTTTGTGCTTCCTGAAGTTATCAGTTGTACTTGACAAGGGACTGCTGAGTATGATATTATGAATAACTCAGATGGCTCTTTAAAAGAGGAGTCTGGTGGTTTTGGAGCTCTCTTGAAAACACCTGGAGGTGATGTGGTTGTTGTATCCAATAGAGGTAGTAGTCATCATATTTCAGTTCTTTTTCATGAACTTCAGGGAGCTGAGCTGGGTTTGAAAATGGATTGGAAGGAGAATGTTCATATAATGCATATTTTCATTGATTATATGTTAATTTATAACTTACTGGTCAATCCAGACTTGCAGCCGCCATGGAATGTTTTGCAGATTTGGAGAAGGATAAAGGCTTTGAAGAAGAAGTTTACTGTCTAGAAAGTTTCTCATTGTTATAGAGAGACAAATCAGGCTGCAGATCATTTGGATGGACTACATTCTATGGGAAAATGGGTGGAATTAAGAGTTGATGAGTCTAGCAGTGATTTTAGAGAAATCCTAGCTGCTGATAAATCGCAGAAAGTGTTTCTGAGAAAGAAGTGTGAATAATTGTTAGTTGAATTTTTTTATTTATTTATGTGTTTCTTGGTTTTGTTTTGTTTTGTTGGTTTGGGTCTCCTTAACCCATTTGATCTTGTCAATTTTTTTTTGTCAATGCTCGTAATGGGGATTTGTTTTTTACTCTACGGATTCCATCTCAAGAGGAGTTTCACATTAGGCTAATTATGAGATTAAGCTGAGCCCCACCAATAGTCCGTCTATAAAATCAAGCCCAATTATAATTGTGAGGCTCTCTAAGATTGAAACCTTTGACAGGCTTAATCTCATATCTTTCCTGGTTGTGAAAACTACAGCCACACCCATTCTTACACTTTTTTCTAATGTGAAACCCACGCCCACAAAAGCTCACGGGTGCACCCAAAATCGGCGTGAAAATTAGGCGCAGGTCCAGAGTTTTCAAAATTCCTTTTTTTTCTTTTTTATTTCCCAGTTTAGCCTCAGTTTCAGAGATTTAGTTTCAGAGATTCAGTTTCTGAGAGATTGAGAAGGAGATAAAATAGGAGTGAGAGCTGAGAGATTGAATTATCGAGAGCTGAGAAGGAGCTGATTGAGAGATTGAATTTACTCAGCAAAGATAATTCAAGCTTTAACCTCACTTGTTCTGATCGAGAGATTGGTTATCGAGGGATTGATTATCGAGAGATTGAGAAGGAGGTAGAATAGGATCGAGAGCTGAGAAGGAGCTGATTGAGAGATTTGATTTACTCAGCAAAGATAATTTGAAATTCAAGCTTCAGGATCGTTCGTTTTCATGACAATCTTGATTCTGATTTTTGTTTAATCTTGATTCGATTCTATGTTTTAGTTTCTGTAAGATTATGATCTGTTATTTTAGGTTTTCGAAGGTTAATTTAGGTTTTCAAATCGTTTTTTAGATCTTTTAAGCTTGTTTTTGAATTTTTGTTTATTTTCTAGGTTTTGAAATTGTTACGATCAATGTATATCTTTTCAATTCAATTTTTTTGTTTCGATTTCATGTTCCGATGTTGATATACCAATTTACTAGGATTTTCTTCCGTTATAGTCTATTTTTTATTTGATTGGTTTTCAACTCCTATTTTTGATCTGTTTTCTGTTAAGTTAATGTAGATGTTATTGATTTTGATATCCGGTTGATTTGTGATCTGATTATGGTTAATGTAGATTGTCTTTGCTGTTGTTGATTAGATCTTTTAATTTTGAGTAAGAAAAGCAATATGCAGGATAGATATGTTTGATTTTTTCTCTTTTGTGTTTTGCAGGGTGAAATGCCTGTTGTTAGTGCACTAGCTGTAATTCACTACTTCAGTGAATTCTTAGCACATCCTGTTGATTTCAACACAACTATGGAGACTTTGAAGACAACCATTTGCCAGAAGTGGACTCGTTTATTACCTCATCATGTCTGATTTTCCTATAATGATGGAAGTTAGTTTGTGCGAGTTGATTCTGATATTTTTCTTCAGTGTTTTGTATCTCGTTGCCACTGTAAAGGTCAGAAGAGCTTTGATTTACTTTTCGAAGTTGCCTGCAATTCTTCTAGCAATCATAGTAGAGCTTCATCAAGTAGACGTGTAATCGAACCTGAACCCGAAGAAGCTATGGTGAATTTCCTTGAAGATGGTTCTTTGTCTGTTAACAAGGTTCTTAGGACTGAGGGTTGGGATAAATTACTTTTTGAAGTTGGTAAAGTTTTTTTTTTGGAGGTGTAGGAGAGGTACGTATTACAGTGAAGAAATACGAGGTAAAGACTGGGCGTGTTCTTGTATATACTAAGAATGAACCTAGCAGGTTCTATGCAAAATGCTCAAAAGAAAATTTCCCTTGGGAGTATAAGGTTTGTGCTGTTGATGTTGAAAACAGGATGCTTAAGGTTAAGAAGTATGTTAGCAGTCATAGCTGTGGTGTGGGATATGAAAGGCTTTTCCACAGGATCAGCAGTAAATTTGTTTCTAGTCTTATCAAGGATGAAATTAGAAGTGATCCGAGTTTCAAAGCTTCTGATTTGAAACAGTTTTTTAAATCTAGCTATGGGATCAATGTGAAATATTACCATACAATGGAAGGGAGAAAGTCTATGAGGATATATTTGGTGAGGATGCCATATCGTATTCACATCTGGTATGGTATTGAGATTCCATTCGCAGCACAAATCCTGGGAGTTTGATTGTTTTTCAAGTTCAAATGGATGAAACTGAATCGAACGAGGACAGTTCAACTGATTTAGAAGTTGAAGCACCTTCAAATAAGTTTGTGCGCCTTTTTATTGCTTTCGAGGCATGCATCCATGGTTACCGTTACCTTCGTCCCATGATTTATGTTGATGCTACCTTTCTTACAGGGAGATTTAGAGGATGCCTCATGGCTGCAACCGCTATCAATGCTGAAAATGGTAATTTTTCTGATAATGCATCCTTTTTATATATGTGCATAATGTCTCATACATTATTTATTTTGGCTTCATGTCTTATGCATTTTTTTTATTTATATGCATAATATCTTATAGATTATTATTTTCACTTTTCTGGTTATTCATCATTTTTGTTTAGATGCATGAGTCATGATACATTATTTTGTTTCAGCTGCATAATGTCTTATGCATTATTGTTTTCACTTTTCTGATTTATGGATTTTTTATGCACGTGCATAATGTCTTATGCATCAGTTTGTTTGGATGCATAAGACATTATGCATTAGTTTTGTTTTAGCTGCATAATACTTTATGTAGATGTTGGCTTGATTTTATATTTTTTAAATTCCTGAAACATGTTTTATTCTGTGCAGGTTTCTTTCCACTAGCCATGGCCCTAGTACCTGGTGAAGATAATGATAACTGGGAATGGTTCTTGAGAAATTTGAGTAATGTTCTTGATCATGATCAAAGGCCAATCACATTTTTATCTGATCGTGCAGAAGGATTAAAGAGAGCGATTCCAGTTATTTTTCCTGGAGCCTTCCATAGTTTCTGCTATTATCATCTTAAGATGAACTTACCTATTAATGCTTCTGACGAAAGGTATGGTGCCGTTATTGATGCATTTCAAGCTGCTGTGTATCTTAGTACCGAAGGTTTCCAAACTGCCATCGCTAAGATTAGAGGTCTTGGTTGTGGTTGGGTTGCAGACTACATTGAAGATATCCCTCCCGAGAAGTGGTCAAATGCCTTTTTCAGGGATGTATGTATGGAAGGACATCTTCTACTCTTGCTGAATCCTTCAATAGTTGGATGAAAGTACACAAGAAGCTCCCTGCAAATGCTCTTCTGGATATAATAAGGAAGGATGTGATGAGGATGATGTCAGAAAGGAGGAATACTGGTAAAAGTTTCATAACAATTCTCACACCGAAGAATGAAGCTAAGATGAAGGCTCTTATTGATGAGGGTTTAACCTGGCTGGTTATACAGTCTGATACTCATGTTTATGAAGTGGAAGGAGGTGAGAGTTCTCATTGTGTTAACCTTGAGGCAAGGACATGTACCTGTTAGAGGTGGTGCGTCTATGGGTTTCCATGTGTACATGCTTTCGCTTCGATAACAATGTCTAGTTCTAATCCCATATGATTTTGTTGAACCTTATTTCACTACTTCATACTTAAATAATGCCTAAAGCCATGCAGTTCATCCTATTCCGAACTACAACATGTCTGAAGTTTATGAAGGTAATGATATTATCGATGTACCTGATGTTAGGAGGCCGCCAGGGAGACCACAAGCTAATAGGCATTTGAGCAGATATGAGAAGCCTCCCAGGAGAGCTATGCGCTGTGGTAATTGTTTTGAGCTTGGTCATCACAACAAACGAACATGTACAAATCCTACCTGTTACAAGAAGCCTCCAAAGCCGCCGAAGCAGCCTAAGGGAAGTTAAGGGAGAACAATTAGTTTGAACCTTATTCATTTTTCTTCAGACTATTACTTTTATGTTTGTTTATTCAGACTATTACTTTTATGTTTGAACCTTATTCATTTTTCTTTAATTAGTTTCTGTATTAGTTTTTATGAACAAGTACTTTTTCTTTACTTAGTTTCTTTTTTGTATTGGTTTTATGAAAAAATACTTCTTTTTTTTCACTGTGTGTTTTTCTGCTTCTATCAGATAATGTTATTCATTTTTATTCTTAAATGCATAATAGATTATGCATTAGTTTTTGATGATGCATAACGTGTTATGCATTATGTTTTGAAGATGCATAATCTCTTATGCATTCTTTTTTGAAGATGCACAATCGGTTATGCATTTATTCTTTTAAAGATGGTTGCATAACGAGTCATTCAACTGTGGTTCCTTCATGCATCTGCATCTGCATAACAAGTCATGCGTCCGCATAACAAGTCATGCACATTTATTTTATTCTGCAGAACATGTTATTCAGGTTTATTTTATTGCATAACATGTGTTTTTTTTTGTTGCATTACATGATATTTAGATGTTTATATGTAACCTGTTGTTCCTTCATTGTCCTTGTAAGATTTATATCATGTTATGTTTATAATCGGGGGTCGAGGGGGAAGCGCCCCCTCGTTATTATAGTAAAGTTAAATGAAATAAGATTGCAACAAATATAAGCACTGAAACAAGCATTGATATATAATATATATATATATATATATATATATATATATATATATATATATATATATATATATATATATATATAAATAGATAACAAGATATAAGTTGTTCAGACAAGATTTATACCAACATATTACACATAACTACTGACTGAAGTTAAGCTTCACACTAACTACTTTACCATTAGTTTTCACTCCCAAGTTAAATTGCTCAACCTACCAACAACACACAGGTTGTAAAACAAAGTTACGTTTGAACCTTTCTATTATGCACAACATCAGGAACATTTACGCATAACTTCATCACATTGACGCGCAACATCATCCCAGATGTCTTCATTGGCATATATCACCCAACTGTTTCCAAGATCCGTCAGCATTTTCAATACCAGACTTACTCTTTTATTGTTGGCTTTTGCTACTGTATCTTCCTTTCCCAACTTCAGCCATTTCTGCCTGACTTCAGACTTCAATCTTGGTAAAAATATCCTTGTATACAAGCGGTTCCCTCTTTATATCCACGATTTCTGGTGATAGATTCAGTTTGTCATATCTTTGGATCAAATAAGGCATACAAGCCTTTGCCATTAAAACAACTTGTTTCTTGCAGTTAACTTTATATCCATCAAGACTGTTATAGAAGTTCCACTCACCCTCTGAAAAGTCATACTCTAACAATGTCCAATGTGTACCAGCAAGGTTTTTCTTTGTCATATAGTTCATTGGAATGAAAATTTTCTCAACTTCAATAGGGAGATTCAAGATGAATTCTCCAACATATTTGGCAACCCATCTTTCTCCTTTGTTTTAACAAAGAACTGCAAAATAAATATTTTTTAGGAAAAAAAAATTAGTGGATGCAATTGAAAGGGTGCACAACAAGTGTAGGAAACAATGTTGAATAACTTGTTATGCAGTTCAAAAATAGTTGCATAACATGTTATGCAGAAGTAATAATATGGCCATAAGATAATATGCAATAATGACTTGTTATGTAGCAAAATGATTTTCTTTTTTTGACTTACCCAAGCATCTGGCCTCATGAATGCACACTCCGCATACCTCAGTTCAATACCTCAACCTCCTGTTATATTTCCGCTTCCTGAACAACCTATAACTGTAGTATCGTAGTACTTGTTCTTCTAAGTATTCATTATTCATTAGCTGCCTTATTACATCTCCGTGAATCCGAATATCCCACAAGTACGGGTCTTCTCCTTCTCTGATACTCCAAGCCGAATTCCTGCAGATTACATAATTAGTGAGATGTTTTATTCAAGTGACATGTGGCAGAACCATAAACTAGAGGGTTGTGTTATGCATGGATTGTTTTAGAAGCATAATTTATTATGCATGGGTTGTTTTTAAGCATAGTTTGTTATGCATTTATTTCATAAGAAGCATAACCTGTAATGAATTGATTTCTTAAACAAGCATAAAGGTAGTTTTGATGTACTTACAGGCTGTTGGCATGCTCAAAGTATGTCTCCAGTACTTCCATCAAGGCTGGTTCTATTGTTTCCTTGTAATCTTGGAAGCATTCCATTGTTTCCAGCGGAGGTAATTTTCTGAACGGCCCACCAGCAGACGTACGAGGAATTTCTTCAACTTTATTCTCATTAGGCTTGTCTTTTTGCTTCTGCTGCTTCCCTAGCTCACAATCTTTGAGTAGTACACTGGTTGTCCTTTGATTTCCATTCCATATTCAATTCGGTCACAAAGTGAAGGAGAAGGGTTGATCTTTGGGAGGGAAGCGAAGAAGGTGTTTGAGATCAGAATGTTGAATTATGAAGGTGTGGATGTTTTATGACTTGTATCAGAATGTAGAACTGGCTTGAAGAATGTAAGCTATAAGTTCTCGGTGTTTTCTGGATACTTGTGTTGATCACCTATGTTCTGGATAACGTTCAGGAGTGTTGTGGGTGAACTAAAGGGATTCTGATCGGCTGGGATGCTATTGGGCCAGCCGGTGAACATTATGGAGGTTGCCTAGTTCCACTGGGAAGAGGATAATCTTGTTGAATCGACTGGCCAAATCGTGTGGCTGTGATTGCTTTTTGACTGACATGGACAGTCTAGGTTTTCCTTAGGAATTTAAACGCTTCGATCGTGCCAACTTTTAATTAAAAGCGCGTTGACACGGAAATATCTTTACCAGAGAGTGGTGTAGCCTGTGTGAGTGTTTTCATGCAGGTCTCAATACTGACACTTCGGGAGATTCGTGCTACTCTGCTGCGAGTGAACACTAATCGTCATGTCATGCCAATATTGAGAGTTCAGATGGGGAACATAGCATAGGAAAATACTAGGAGGGATCCGACATTAGTGATTAATGCAACTAGGAGCTTAAATACTCATTAGGCTCTATACTAGTGAACAATTCATCTAGGAGCTTGAGTTTCAATATAATATGAAGAGAGACATAGGCACTCATCAGAATCTGATATTGAAAAAGCGGGGGTCTAATAACACCACCCAATATTTTGCTTAGAAATCTGTATGGACTAACTCCGAAATACTTTGCTAGAGAATCAACTAGACAGTCAGAATCAATCTAGATAAAAGTATCTCAAGGAGTTAATATCTCTCTCTTGATTTGATTTTTACTCAAGCTAAAATCAATAGCGAGTCTTTATCAAATACAAGGAATAACTTGGACGATACCAAAGACAAATGTATAAGGATCAATCAATATCAATCAACAACCAAAGGTTGGATTTCCAATTGATGATCACGAACGCACAACCTGTATTATTTCAATTATATAAAATATAATGCGGAAAAGAAATAACACAAATAACAGAAGTTTTGTTAACGAGGAAACCGCAAATGCAGAAAAACACCGGGACCTAGTCCAGATTGAATACACACTATATTAAGCCACTGCAGACATTAGCCTACTCCAAGCTAACTTTGGACTGGACTATAGTTGAACCCCAATCAGTCTCCCAGCGATCCAAGGTACAGTTGTACTCCTACGCCTCTGATCCCAGCAGGATACTGCACACTTGATTCCCTTAGCTGATCTCAACCACAAACAAGAGTTGCTGCAACCCAAAATCGCAGACTTGATAATAAACAGATCTGTCTCACACAGAAAAGTCTATCAAAGGATAAATCTGTCTCCCACAGATAAACCCTACGTTTTGTTCTGTCTTAAGATATGAAATAAAGGTGAACATGAACCAATTGATAATTCGGTCTTATATTCCCGAAGAACAACCTAGATTAATCAATCACTTCTTTACAATCCTTCCTGACTACACAGGCGGTTTGTCGAGGAATCACAAACAGTGAGACAAATATGTTTGTGACTTCTTTATCTTGCCTATCGGAGAACTCTCACGATCTCAAGCCAATCAAAGATTGTACTCGTACGATAGAAGATGCAAGTTCAGATCACACAACTACGATAAAAGTAGTATCGGTCTGGCTTCAAAATCCCAATGAAGTATTTAAGTCATTAACCTGGTTTTAGAGAAGAAAACCAAAGGTTAAAGGAGAATAGACTCTAGAGAGCGCACTAGTATCACACAGACGTTTGGGGATTAGTTTTGCACAATGCTACATGTCTCCTTTATATAGTCTTCAAATCAGGGGTTTTCCTTAGTTACAAAGCAATCCATATTCACCGTTAGATGAAAACCTGATTTAGATTCAAGCTAATATTTCTCAACCGTTAGATCGAAAACTTAGCTTGTCACACACACTTGGGTAGACGTTTACTGGGTTTGTGAAAACCATGCCCAAACGTGTACGTGTATGTTGGTTCAACATAGTAACCCAAAAGGTTAACCATATGAGCATTTCATATTAACTTTATTCTTCTTCACTATAACTAGTTCAATTGACTCAAATGAACTAGTTAAAGAGTTGCTCAATTGTTATGAGATCTTATGTAACTACACAAGACACAATTGAAACAAAGATGATTCGATTCGATTGAATCGGCTCATGAACTTTATAGCCACGGTTTGCATAAAGCACTCCTTAGTAATTTAAGTTTCATGTTCAGAACATATCTTTAGATTATAACCTCTTTAGCTCAGAAACAAGTTCGCGGACTTAAGACAACCGGTGGAGTTTTCCAAACTCAGCAGAAAATCTCGGCAAAGAGACTTTCGCCAGTTCGCAGACTCGGTTCTCCGACTGAGTTCGCGGACTTACACGTAAACGAGTTTTTGGAAAATCCCAGCAGAAATTCTCGGTACAAGAATTTCCGTCAGTTCGCGGACTGAGTTCGCGCGCTGGGTTCGCGGACTTGGCAAAGCCAATTCCTCTGGTTTCTCTTAATCAACAAAGTTCGAAAACTTCGGATTAAGAAATACATGGTTATGTAATCTAAACTCTCATTCCAATCATTGAGACATTCTCAGAGGACGTTATATAGCCATTATTCACAGACCGTTTCGCGTCAGAGCAATTCTCAAAGTAATTGAAACTTTTCATGACTTTCGTCACTAGGTAGATAAACTTGATCAAAGCGAAACGCTTTACCAACACAAGATTTCGAGATATAGATAGGCGAGATATACTCGGATCGAAATATCAAATGTGTATGATCCAGTCTATATAGCATACGACTTTTTGTCTCATAAGAAGTAGGAGATAGAATAGATAGACTTTTGAGTGATAGATAAGTTCAAGTCTCCACATACCTTTTTTTTGATGAAGTTCCACAGTTCCTTGAGTAGATCTTCGTCGTTGAATGATGAATCTCCATGAAGTCCTTGAGCTCAACTACACTTTTCTATCCTAGTCCGAGACTTAGCCATGTAGGCTAGAAATCAAGACTCATAGTTTTGATCACTAACATTGACAAACATGCTTGAGATAGCAACGCATGCGAGGTCGATCGATCTATGCTCTAACAATCTCCCCCTTTGTCAATTTTAGTGACAAAACTATTAATACATATAGAATATAAAAAAGATAAACTTTAGTGGCTCCTATTCCGTAGTCTAATCTTCAACGTTCCATGAAATCTTCGTCCTTCCAAGTACTCCAATGATCCCAAAGGTTGTAAGTTTAGCAACACCGTTGTTGAAGATCCGTAGCTATAACAATGAGAGAAATCGAGATTCTCCATCATTATTATACAGTGTCATAGTATTATTATGTAACATCAAATTCCAATGGTATCACGACTTTAACAATAATACTATGATGATACGTATCACTCCCCCTTAGTCAATACTCCATCTCGATCATGGAAACCACTCCCCCTTACACAATGATCCGAAAACCATATGTATTTGTAGTGTAAACTACAATATTTCTCCCCCTTTTTGTCAATAAAATTGGCAAAGGTACAAGAACGGGATCATAATGAAATTCCATAAGAGACATTTCATGACCAAAAGGAAAAATACATACCAACTTAATTTAGATGCAATCATAAACCCGAAGCTAAATGCATTCATCAAGGAGTTTTAAGATACAAGATAACCCCTATATAATTCCACAGCCGCACACCCCGCAAGATATTACCATTAAGCACAAGTTTAAAAGAACTCTCCCCCATTTGATGTCATTCCCGAAAGAACAACAAGAGCGACCTTAATTTCGAAAGAAAAGAAGGATTTTTAAATTGGACATCAAAAACCATAGAAATGATTTTCTATATCCAAAACTCAACCAAATTAATCACAAGAAAACCCATGATTAATTTAATTGGAATACGCAACTAAATCAAACCACAAAAAGTGATCAATTTAATTGAAGGTGCTCAACATAAGAAAACTCACGGAGCTACGACTAAGATAATCATACGGAGATGACTAACTTAATTGTTCACATAGTCAACATAAGGAAAAACCTGACGGAATATACGACTACATCAACCAATAAAACATGATTAGTATAGTCGTTCATATACTCAACACAAGAACTTGTGGAATATATAAAAACTCAACTAGACTAATTACAAGAGAACTTATAATTAATCTAATTGGAATACAAACAACCAAACTAATCACAAAAGTAATCATTTTAATTGTCAAAGGATTTGCTCGACAAAAGAAGACTTTCGGAGCAAATAACTAAATAACCAACCAAGATGATTAATTTAGTTCATAATGCTTAACATATAGCATCTTATGGAACAACCAACAAAGCCAATAAGAATAATCGACTTAGTTGTATCGTGCTCAACATAAGACACACAATGGAGCCTTCACGGTAAAACATAACAAAATGAATCAATGAAGATCAATACCGTGGATAACATACAAGGATCTTTTCTATTTTCCATCACTATTTGCATAACGACATAATAGACTTTATCCTTGTCAAACAAAAGATTTCATCATATTTTCCATCAAATAAATGACTTCATAGGCATAACTTTTGTAATTGTCAAAAGTCCATTCGTCCTTTCATCAATACGAATATCAATTTATGAACGACTTTACTTTTGACAAGGTATGGGACACTTATAGTTCACAGATGCAAACAATACATATCCCATAAATAATTGCAATATCACAAAACCATAACGATCAATACTGCAATAACATCATCCTCCAAATATTTTTATAATTTAAAAACCAATAAACCTAAAAAATAACATAAGAAGATGAAAACAAAAATAGCTATGTGTAGTCACAATCATCGCTATTCAAAGCAATAGTTATTCTTCCAACTAAACCAAAAAGAAGATATACTAGGAAACAATTCCTTCGAGAAATTCTTTATCATTCCCGAACTCTTTGTTATCGACAACCATCGGGACATAAGGTTCACGGAGATAAGTGTCAATAACCACGAACTGTCTTGGCTGAAGAGGTCGAACTAGGGTCCTCTGAATTTCCAAAGATTTAGACACGAACGTCTTTATTTCATAAATCTCCCTTCTTATTTCCTTTAACTCATCAAGAACACCGGAAGACTTCTGAGAGTTAGAAGGAACATCCCTGGGTTTTCTTGTATTCCTTCTTTTTCTTTTCAGGGACTTAGAGACAAGAGATTTTTCTTTTTCCTTGATTGAAGACTTAACAATCATGTTGACATCCTTTCCATCTGACGACATAGTGCTTTGAAAACAATTATAAATAACTGGATTTGTGTGATTTAATCACTTAACTCAACAAGCAGTCTTATATAGGATGTCAAGAGGAAAAAGGAATGTAGGGTTCGAAAACTATTGACAGGTTCGTATACGCCCAACTCTAAAACCCTATAAAGAGTAGAATTGTCGATAATAGCCCTTTCTTTTATTTGATATACAAAAAATAACAAAACTAAGAAAAGAAGGAAAAACTCTTCTGAAGCCTGGATCAACACTCAATCTTGTTTCCCAACAACACAATCAAGTTTTGTTGCGATGAACAACGATTTGTCCATCTTTTTCCTCATGGGAGGAATCCTATGATCTTTGTCTATCAAAATGATTTGACCATATTTTGTTTTCAAATGGTCTTATTCTATCATTAGAAACCAACTTCTTAGACGAAGATAAGATCCTACATACCTCGGCGGTCTTCTGAGCAAGTTTCATCTACCTTGCTAATCGATCTGCTCTTCGTTGAAGTTTGCTGGCGTGCCTTATTTGGTGCTTGTATTTGTAACACCTTGATAGTTCGTGTCCCTTCATCGAACAAAACGAGCACGTCAAACTTGGATAGTATTCAGGCATCTGAGATATGCAAACAGACAGACATACAGTTGATCTGAAACATCACTGAAAGGGTTTCCAGTTATCAGACTCAAAGAATCTTCCAGCTTGATTGGGTTTCCCTCTTCTCCGAACCCATTTAGGTTGATATATGTATTGCTACAAGTATCAAAGTCGATGTTTTCACAAAGAAGCCCTACACTTGATTTCATATCTTCATCGGAATCATAGGTTTCAGACATTTCATCAAGTGTTACAGCTAGACCTTTGTTCCCAGTGTATTTTCTACGATTTGGGCATTCGTTAGCAAAATGTCCAAAACCATTACACTTAAAGCACTGAGGCATGTCCTCGTCATCAGCCTCGTCAGCATCCCTGTTTTAAGGAGGTACGTGACCGTGAGGTTTGTCTCTTGAAAACCGTTTACTTTTATTCAACAGAAGATCCCTAAACTGTCTTGTGATCAAGGTGAAAAAGCGGGGGTCTAACAGCACCACCCAATATTTCGATTAACAATCTGTATGGACTAACTCCGAAATACTTTGCTAGAGAATCAACTAGACAGTCAGACTCAATCTAGATAAAAAATATCTCAAGGAGTTATTATCTCAATCTCTCGATTTGATCTTTACTCAAGCAAATAGAAATCTGCGAGTCTTTATCAAAGAGAGATAACTTGGACGGTACCAAAGACCAATGTCCAAGGATCATTCAACTACAATCAACAACCAAAGGTTGGATTAGAGAAGTTGATGATCTTAACGCACAACATGTATTATTTCAATTATATAAAATATAATGCGGAAAAAATAACACAAACACCAGAAATTTTGTTAACGAGGAAACCGAAAATGCAGAAAAACCCCGGGACCTAGTCCAGATTGAATACACACTGTATTAAGCCGCTGCAGACACTAGCCTACTGCAAACTAACTTCAGACTGGACTATAGTTGAACCCCAATCAGTCTCCCACCGATCCAAGGTACAGTTGTACTCCTACGCCTCTGATCCCAACAGGATACTACGCACTTGATTCCCTTAGCTGATTTCACCCACAACCAAGAGTTGCTGTAACCCAAAATCACAGACTTGATAATCAACAGATCTGTCTCACACAGAAAAGTCTATAAAAGGATAAATCTGTCTCCCACAGATAAACCCTAGGTTTTGTTCCGTCTTTTGATATAAAATCAAGGTGAACATGAACCAATTGATAATCCGGTCTTATATTACCGAAGAACAACCTAGATTAATCAATCACCTATCTACAATACTTCCTGACTACACAAGCGGATTGTCGAGGAATCACAAACAGTGAGACGAAGATGTTTGTGACTTCTTTATCTAGCCCATCGGAGAACTCTCACGATCTCAAGACAATCAATCGATTGTACTCGTACGATAGAAGATGCAAGATCATATCACACAACTACGATAAAGTAGTATCGGTCTGCCTTCACAATCCCAATGAAGTCTTTAAGTCGTTAACCTGATTTTAGAGAACAAAATCAAAGGTTAGTGGAGATCGACTCTAGCGGGATCACTAGTAGCACACAGGCGTGTGAGGATTAGTTTTGCACAATGCTAGATGTCTCCTTTATATTGCCTTCAAATCAGGGTTTTCCCTTAGTTAGAAAACAATCCTTATTCACCGTTAGAGGAAAACCTGATATAAATTCAATCTAATATTTCTCAACCGTTAGATCGAAAACTTAGCTTGTCACACACACTTTGGTAGACGTTTACTGGGTTCGTGAAAACCATGCCCAAACGTGTACGTGTATGTTGGTTCAACATAGTAACCCAAAAGGTTAACCATATGAGAATTTCATATTAACCTTGTTCTTCTTCACCATAACTAGTTCAATTGACTCAAATGAACTAGTTAAAGAGTTGTTCAATTGCTATGAGATCTTATGTAACTACACAAGACACAACTGAAACAAAGATGATTCGATTCGATTGAATCGGCTCATGAACATTATAGCCACGGTTTGCATAAAGCATTCCTTAGTAATTTAATGTTTCATGTTCAGAGCACATCAGTAGATCATAACCTCTTAAGTTCACAAACAAGTTCACGAACTTAAGTTAATCGGTTGAGTTTTACAAACTCCGCAGAAATTATCCGAAAGAGAACTTACGCCAGTTCACGGACTTAGCACAGAAACGAGTTTCGGAAAATCCCATCAGAAATTCTTAGTCGAGAACTTCCGACAGTTCGCGGACTTGGCAAGCCAATTCCACAATCCTCCCGATTTCTCTTGATCAACAAAGTTCGAAAACTTCGGTTCAAGGAATACATGGTTATGTAATCTAAACTCTTATTTCAATCATTGAGACATTCTCAGAGGACGCTATATAACCGTTATTCACAGACCGATTCACGTCTGAGGAATTCTCAAAGTGATTGAAACTTTTCATGACTTTCGTCACTAGGTGAAGATAAACTTGATCAAAGCGAAACGCTTTACCATCACACGATTTCGAGATAAAAGATAAGCAATGAATGCTCAGCTCAAAATGTCAAATGTGTATGATCTAGTATATATAACATACGACTTTTGTCTCATAAGAAGTAGGTGATAGAAGAGATAGACTTTTGAGTGATAGATAAGTTCAAGTCTCCACATACCTTTTTGTTGATGAAGTTCCACGGTTCCTTGTATAGATCTTCGTCGTTGTATGATGAATCGCCATGAAGTCCTTGAGCTCAACTACACTTTTCTATCCTAGTCCGGGACTTAGCTATGTAGGCTAGAAATCAAGACTTATAGTTTTGATCACTAACATTGACAAACATGCTTGAGATAGCAACGCATGCGAGGTTGACCGAGCTATTCTCTAACAATCTCCCCCTTTGTCAATTTTAGTGACAAAACTATTAATACATATGGAATACAAAAAAGATAAACTTTAGTGGCTCCTATTCCATAGTCTAATCTTCAACGTTCCTTGAAATCTTCGTCCTTCCAAGTACTCCAATGATCCCAAAGGTTGTAAGTTTAGCACCATCGTTGTTGAAGTTCCGTAGCTATAACAATGAGAGAAATCGATATTCTCAATCATTATTATATAGTGTCATAGTATTATTATATAACATCAAAGTCCAATTGTATCACGACTTTAACAATAATACTATGGTGATATGTATCACTCCCCCTTAGTCAATACTCCATCTCGATCATGGAAACCACTCCGCCTGACACAATGATCCAAAAACCATATGTATTTGTAGTGTGAACTACAATATTTCTCCCCCTTTTTGTCAATGAAATTGGCAAAGGTACAAGAACGGGATCATAATGAAATTTACACAAGAGACATTTCATAGACTAAAAGAAAAATACATACCAACTTAATTTAAATCCAATCACAAAGCCGAAGCTAAATGCATTCATCAAGGAGTTTTAAGATACAAGATAACCCCTACATAATTCCACAGCCGCACACCCCGCAAGATATTACCATTAAGCACAAGTTTAAAAGAACTCTCCCCCATTTGATGTCATTCGCGAAAGAAATAGAAGAGCGACCTTAATTTCGAAAGAAAAGAAGGATTTTGAAACACTAAAGAGATACTAAAAAGATAACAACAACAATCCTACAGAAACTGAACTGGAAAGTATCTACTGGGGTTTCAGACTCAATTGCCAAAAAGATAAGGATAAGCATAGGGGCAAGAGTCAATGAAACATTTTAATGAACCAAAACAACACCAATAGACTGCCGCAAGTATTGAAAAGTTGCAGTGTCTAAGGGTTTGGTGAGAATATCAGCCAATTGTTGTTCGGAAGGCACAAATTCCATACTGATGATACCACTTTCATAAAGATCACGAATAAAATGGTACCTTATGTCGATGTGCTTTGTTCTTGAGTGCTCAACAGGATTCTCAGTAATTCGAATCACACTGGAGTTATCACAAAATATTTTCATTATCCCAGTATCAATTCCATAATCAGCAAGCATCTGTTTTATCCATAGGAGTTGAGTACAACATGATCCGACAACAATATATTCTGCTTCACATGTAGATAGGGATAGAGAATTTTGCTTCTTGCTATGCCATGCTACAAGATTGAGACCTACATAGTAGAATCCCCCTGATGTACTTTTTCTTTCTTCTACACAACCTTCCCAATCAGCATCAGAATAAGCAGAAAGATCAGCATTAGTATCAAAAGTATACTAGAGACCATACCCATAAGTGTGATTTATATATCGTATGATTCTATTTGCAGCTGCAAGATGAGATTTTTTTGGATCCGCCTGAAACCTGGCACAACAACCAACACTGAAAGAAATATCAGGTCTAGTGGCTGTAAGATACAAAAGGCTACCTATAATGGATTGATATAATTTTTGATCCACTTTTGCTTCTTTCTCATCCCTGTGCAATTTACCAGTAGTAGGCATAGGAGTCAGTTTAGGAGATGACTTATCCAGACCAAATATTGACACAAGATTACGTGCGTACTTCTCTTGGGATAAGTAAATACCCTCTTTATGTTGTTGAATCTGTAATCCTAAGAAAAATTTTAACTCACCAACATTGATCATTTCGAATTCTTTAGCAAGGGAGACTTGAAAGTCTTTTGCAAATTTTTCAGAGGTTGATCCATAGATGATATCATCTACATAGATTTGAGCAATGACAACATCTTTCTCACTCCATTTGGTAAACAATGTTTTATCAGCTCCTCCTCTTGAAAATCCTTTTCTAATAAGAGAGGGAGCGAGTTTCTCAAACCAGGCTCTTGGTGCTTGTTTCAATCCATATAACGCCTTTTTTAGCTTCATCACATGATCAGGGAAATCAGGGTTTTAGAACCCTTTAGGTTGAGCAACATAGACTTCCTCTTTTAAAAATCCATTCAGAAACGTTGATTTTATGTCCATCTGAAACAACTTAATCTTGAGAAAGCAGGCATGGTCCAATAAAAGTCGAATGGACTCAAGACGTGCCATAGGAGCAAAGGTTTCGTCAAAATCGATTCCTTCAATCTGTGAGTATCCTTGAGCGACAAGTCTAGCTTTATTTCTGACAATTGTGCCATACTCATCAGACTTGTTCTTGAATATCCATTTGGTACCAACAATATTGACATTTGGAGGACAAGGTACACGTTCCCAGACATCTTGTATTTCAAATTGATTTAACTCTTCATGCATTTCATTCACCCAAAAGGGATCTTTCAGAGCTTCATCAATATTCCTTGGTTCCACCTGCGAAAGATAACAACCAAAATTGCATATATTTTGAAGTTGACCTCTTGTTTTCGCTGTAGAATCCCTTCCCCCAATAATGTTGTTGGGGTCATGATTCCTTTGAACCCAAAGATGTTGTGGAGGAACACATACTTGTTCATTAGGAATGGCTTGATCAGTGCTCTTCTCCTCGTCACTAGAAATGTCAGGATCTGTAACAGTTGGGATAACTTCAACTGATTCTGGAATTTCTTTGATTTTCTCAATTGTCTCTGTTGGAGGAAATTCAGCAAGAGGACTATCTTGACGAAAGATACTAATGTTGTCGATGATAACATTAGAAGATTCCATCATGACTTGAGTTCTGAGATTAAAAACTCGAAAACCACGACTATCAGAAGCGTATCCAAGAAAGATTCCTTCGTCACTTTTGGTGTCGAATTTCCCTTTCTGTTCTCGATCTTTCAGAATATAGCACTTACTTCCAAAAACCCTGAGATAGTGTAGATTGGGTTTTCTTCCGTACCATAACTCATAAGGAGTGTTAAGGGTTTTAGACCGCAAATACACACGGTTGATCAAGTAGCATGCTGTAAAGACAGCTTCTCCCCAAAATCTTAAAGGTAAGTTTTTGTTGTGGAGCATTACCCTGGCCATTTCCTGAATGTTCCTATTCTTTCTTTCAGCAACTCCATTAGCTTGAGGAGTAATTGGTGGTGAGTATTGTTGAATGATCCCTAGTTCGTCACAGAATTCGAATACCTTGGTGTCTTTGAATTCAGTGCCACGATCGCTCCTAATTTTCTTTAGTTTGCGACCTTGTTCGTTCTGGATCCTTTTAACAATAATCTTGAATTCACTCAGAGTTTCATTCTTATGAGATAGGAATGCAACCCAAGTGAATCTGGTATAATCATCTACCATAACTAAAGCATACTTCTTACCGGCAAAAGTGGGTTGTTGAATTGGTCCGAAGAGATCCATATGAATTAAATCAAGTGGAGCTTTAGTGAGAATATCTCGTGATGATTTATGGTGAACTTTCGTTTGCTTACCCTTTTGACAGGCACCACATACACCTTCAATCTTTGTATTGATTTTGGGAATCTTACAAGTTCTTTGTTAATGATCTTAGTTAGAAGGCGATAATTGATGTGACCAAAACGCTCATGCCAAAGATGTGTAGATTCCACCTTAGTCAAATTGCAGCGGTTGCTAAACTGAGTATCAAGAAGATAACAGTTGTTTTTATCACGAGTTCTTTGAAATATTACCTTCCCGGATTTGTCAACAATATCACATCCATTCGCATTGAAGAAAATTCGATGGCCCTTGTCGCAAATTTGACTAATAAAAAGAAGATTAGCAGTCATACCTTAAACGTATACCACATCATGGATTTCTGGAACACCGGGTAGCTTGATCGTTCCCTTTTTTCTAATGTAGCAACAACTTCCATCTCCGAACGTTACAGGACCTCCTTCGTAGTCAACCGATGATACAAACCAAGTGAGATCTCCTGTCATATGTCGACTACATCCACTATCAAGAAACCATTGAAAATGAGATGTAGATCTTAAAGCAAAGGCACCCATACTACTAGTACTTCTCGATTTAGAGTTTCCTGGTAGAGTTGTATGAACTTTTAGAGAGTCATACAGTTGTTTATCTTTCTTACAAAGATTACTTGCAACATTAAGACTCTTTTGGAAGGACATACAAATTTGTTGTATATGATTGGATGGACCACAACATGAGCCTATGATTTGAAGATTGTATGACTGGTTCCTTGTCATATCAGTTTTCTGAACATCCTGTCGTTGATTACTATCTGACTTATGACTTTTCATGAGAGAGGAACAACTCAGATTTTTCAATCTTTCAAGGGAAGTATTTCCGGATATCAAATCCTTAAGAATTGAAATTTCAGCAACAAGACATAGTTGATCCGGATTTATTCATCCAACCCTTTTTGAAGAGATATCAGTTTGTCAGACCTTTTCTGGCGGTTATTTTTCAAACCCGGTGAAGCGTTAATTGAGACTTTATAATCCATAGATACATATCGTTACAAACACGGACTTGTTAGGTCTTAAACGTGTTTGCCTGCTCTGATACCAAATGAAAA